>NC_081550.1:18035275-18102501 GCF_901000735.1 Corylus avellana | reverse complement strand
AGTCTATTCACGTGGGGAGGCGTGAATAGACCCAACAACGGGATATGATGGCGGTTGGTCTCTATTTCTTTTTCTCTTCTACAATAACACCATTTTTTTTTCTCTCTCTTATTTTGGCTCCTCCAAAATCAAGAAGAAAATAGTTGGCGCCCTTTGATTACACACACAACAACCCACCTTTTGTTTTCACCTTTGTGCGGCTCTGTTAGTCTTGATGCACGGTGCACAGCAGCCCACAATTTGTTCGGCTCTGTTGGTGCATAGAAACCCAAAGCTACAACATGACCTTTTTATAAGAAGCAACAAGTCGGTGGAGAAAACCTACTACACGTAGGTAGGGGTATCAAAAATTACCGGGAAACCGGGGACCCGGTTTGGAAAATCCAAAACCTGATTTTTGGTACCCGATTTTTACCGGGTTATTGGTAACCAGGTTTCCATCTTATTTAATAATATTTATATATTAATATTTTTTACACTTAGATTTAGCACTTCTCCCCTTCATCTTCATTTCCCACGCTGCAAGCCTCCTTTTCCATTTTCTCTTGTCTTCTTCATTTCAATTCTCCCCTTTAGTGAACACCCATTCGGCCATTCCATTTCTTGTTTCCCCCTCTTCATTTCACAACAGTACAACACCCATTCGGGTGAATCTTCATTCAAACATTTCTCACACCTGGCCTCTCTCTTTCTCTGTTTCTCGCTTTGCCTCCCTTTCTAGCTTCATCTCCATCTCTCGCTCCGTCTGCCAAGCAATGAGCACTAGCAGCCAGGTCTGAACTTTTTATTTCTGGGTTTCTTTGATATTTTCTCTGTTGATCCATGAAATTTTTTTTGTTTGGCTAATAGATTTTTATAAAAATGGGCCAACTGTATGCAAATTTAGGCCCAATACCTAAAATAAGCCCAAAAAATAATTTTCTTGAAAAATCGATTACCGGACCGGGTACAAATTGGAACCAGCTGGTAACCAGGAGCCAGGAAACCAGACTAGGTTGACAGGCCTACACGTAAGTCTCCTATTCCAAGTTGGTCAACAATCCTTTTACTAGTCAAACTTGAACTTTTCTCAAAACCCACAAAGAAAAGGAGTAGTGGCTACCACAAATAACAAAGGCTAACAATAAAGGTTGTAGGACCCATAATGATAATGGGTTGAAAAAGTCACCTACGTTAACAAAGTCCATCACCGATCTCCTCCGCGCCCGATTTGCCAGCCATCGTCCGCTGTCGGGTCTATTCACGTGGGGACGCATGAATAGACTCGACAGTAGGATATGATGGCGGTTGGTCTCTATTTCTTTTTCTCTTCTACAATAGCACCTTTTTTTTTTTTCTCTCTTATTTTGGCTCCTCCAAAATCAAGAAGAAAATAGTTGGCGCCCTTTGATTACACACACAACAGCCCACCTGTTGTTTTCACCTTTGTGTGGCTCTGTTAGTCTTGATGCACGGTGCACAGAAGCCCACAATTTGTGCAGCTTTGTTGGTGCATAGAAACCCAAAGCTACAATATGACCTTTTTATAAGAAGCAACAAGTCGGTGGAAAAAACCTACTACATGTAGGTCTTCAATTCCAAGTTAGTCAACAATAAATAAATAAATGTAGGTGTCCTCCATCCGCTCCAACACGTGTCAACGCTGGCCAGTGCCCATCATCTCCTCTACTTCGGTCGTTGCTGATTTGCTAGCTGTGTTGCTTGTTTTGTTTCTTCTGAATAATAGTTTTTTCTTTAGATTTGCTCTCGTGAGCGATCTATGAGTAAAATGATGTAGTTTCCCGACCATTTTGGGTCGATGAAGAGTAGATCTAGTCTTCTTAAGAGCATATGTGCTTTTGTGGCTATTTTTTTGTTGGGGCTGGGTTTTCTCTGTTTTTTGTTGTCTGTATTTTTGTTTGAATAAGGATTTTTTAGACCTTTGGGTTGTAGATGTGATTTGTTTTCAGAGCGAGGAAGATGAGCTACTTATGCATTGAGTTGAGTCTGTTTAGAACAGATATGGTGTTACAACTGAAAAGTAGTTATAGGTAAGCGGATATTGATGTCATAGATAGGTCTTGAATGTTTGATTTTTATGTAAGCATCTATGATTTGTAACCTCGTACCTTCGGCTATGATTTTTTTAGAGCTTTTTACTTTGTGATGTAAGAATGTTATGCTCGTGATCCTTCTTCAATGAGACTGAAATTTTTTTCAAAAAAAAAAAAACTATTATTGTTTCACTTCCATTTTTTTTTTTTCACTTTTAGCATCCTCATTAATTTTTTAATTTTTTTTGTTGCTTTGCTGAGAAAAAAAAAAAAAAAAGTGATTTAAAAACAAATTAGAGGTACTCTGTCCATAATTATCAAACAATAAAATATCTTCTTATAAATATTTCAAACAATATTTCTCTAGATATCCCAAACAATTTACAGACTAGGCACGTAAAGTCTACTCCTATAAATCTTTTTTAAGGCATCTCCAAAATACAGAATAATTTTAAGAGGCCTATTTGTGTCCTACTAAGAATGACGTAGCTATTAAAATCACTATTGAACTTGTAATTGATAATTATTGAATTTTGATCAAATAATAATTTTAATAACCATATCATTTTTAATATGACACAAATAAACCTTTTAGAATTACTCCAAAATACATACACATTTTTTCTAAAATGAAAAGGTCTCACTTTTTTCTAATTTCTTACATTTGTAATAAATAAATAAAACTATTTTGACCGTTACATTTTTAAAATTCAAATACTTCAACGTTTTCATTAATAATTATGTCAGTTCAAATTAAAAAAAAAAAAAAAAAAATCATCATAATTTTAAAGAAATATTATTAATCTATTTCAAAAAGGAAGTGATGTGTGAACGTACAGGCGATCTTTTTTCTTTTTGTGTTATCAGACAACACGGATAACATGTTTGCATTCACGTGCAATACAGCGTTGTCCAATTGGTGAGCAAAACTACCAAAGCCAAAGGGAAAGTACCCACCTACCTCACCCGCTGTGACGGAGTCATTTTCCCAATTGTTTTTAAGGAAAAGCTGTTGCGCTAAACTCCAAACATCGTTAATTAAGAGACATCTGACCTGTCCTTACGGCGCATCACATGCACCTGCATCACTCCCTCCTACCACTGTCTCGGGCCCCACGTGGGACCTAGAAGATGCGACGGTGGATATGTCAAGTTTTCTCGTAGATCCACCACGGTAATAGGATCCCAAATGGACCGCCCTGATTCGTTCCCAGCCCCAAGTCCGGATCGTGCCACGGTGGATAAGACCGGACCATCATTGCCTACACGTCGACCATGTTCCGCGGCTTTCGTCCCTGGGACCCGCCTCCATTACCATACAAAGTTAAACCAACGGGACCCACCTCGGCCTCGTGGACTTTTCTTCATCGGGTATAGGGATCCGACCGGTCTGAGTTATTATTGGAGCATGGCTTGTGAGAACGGCTCCGAAGCTTCACGGCCCAGCCGAGCTGATATCAATGTATTATGTAACCACTCCTATTAAGACATAATTCCACCCAGACATAATTACGTTATTTTAATTTTTTAAATAATATCATAATATAGATATATATATATATATATATATTTAACAATATTCCTTCTTTATTCATTTCATAAAAATATATCATATTATTTTAACAAAACAATATGATAAATATAATAAGAAATTTCTTTCATCCAAATTTGATCTATGTTTTGTTTAACTTTTTGAATGTCATCAACTTAATCAGTTTCGATGAGTTACGTCTCTGATCACTACCCGATCCATCACAACTTTTTCAACTAGACAATAATTTCTTTATTTTTATTTTTTTTTTATCTCCTCTACAAATACATTCCCAAATGTAATCTCTTTTGTTTCTTTTACCATTAATGACAATTCTTTCATATGCTTGATAATTCATTTGCCATCGATCAATAATTTGTTCTAAAAAAATAATTAAGTAGAAAACAAAAAAAATTGACCGAAGATCCAAGATTGTTACTATTAAAGTTTAGTGTAAATTAAAAAAAAAAAAATGTCATATGAACTATCAAATACATATTCCTTGACGTGACATAATAATCACCATTTACTACAACGTTAAAAAATGTGTAATTGAAACTTGAAACTTGAAAGTGTGAACTTTAAATTACATATCACATTTTTATAAATAAAACAAAATAACATAGAAGAAAATTTATTCACATACTTTTAATTATTTACTCTCTAGTATGTCAGTAAAAATTAAAATTAAATATTACATGTATTTTTATGTATTATTTTATTTAGTAATAATTTATATATATTATCACATTAAAAAGTGAACGCTCAAAAAATATGTATAACCCTGCTCAATATGAATATAGAATATAAAATAATTGGTCTCACTTTTGAATATAGAATATAAAAAATAATTGATATAACTTTAATTTGAAATGGACGTATTGGACCAAATGATGTTCTTCTAGTTCTATCTTTCCTAAAGCCACCACTACCCCAGACAGCGCATGCGGGCCACGTGTATCTCTGATTCTGGTAGGGCAGGGAATCAAACGTCTCAGGGAGCCCGTGATTTTGTTACGTGTATGGTCTAGATTCGTCCTAGGTGTGAAAAGGTCAAGCAACCTATTTCTTTCTTTTTATTATTACTCTTCCAGAGAGATCTTGGGCCCACATAGGTAGGCTGGCTTGCAATTGCTTGGTCGTAATCAAGGAGAAATTGACATATGGCCCACTCCAACGATGTCTGTAATATAAAAATTTCCACAAATTTGTTTTCATTATCTGGTTGTTTGATAGTCTACTTTAATTAATGGAAATCTAATTTCCTGGTTGTTTATTAAAAATCATATTACTTAGACATGGACATGATCGTAAATTAAGATGTTGACTGATGTATTGCTTTAGACAAGTCAAAACTCTAGTCTCTCATGGGAAATTTTGTCAGAGCTTTAAAATGTTTTCTTAAACGATATATTTTCTGTAATTTTATTTAAAAAATCGAATTTTTATCCACCATTGACTCTTAAGCAAAATAGTTGTTCAACTAATACGTTCTTTAAAATAATTTTTTAATTTTCTGTTATACTATATTAGTTTCTCGTATCATATGGGGGATTGCGCCGGCGCAATTCCCCTCCTTTTCAATTTTTTGTATTTTTATATTACGTCGAGTTGACTTGTTATGACATGACGATTCATTCGACATGCATTCAACGGGAGTACGCAAAACATGATAAAGTTAATTATGCAAAATGCACGTGTGTGTATTATTGGATATGACATGACATTTTGTTAAAAAATTTGACGGAATCGAAGTCTATCAAGGGATTGATTTGGTAATGAATTAAACCTTAACGATTGATTTTGAATTTCGATGAATGATTTGATAAAAACTAAAACCCTAAACGACTAAAACAGTAACTTTCCCAAAAAAATAAAAAGGACCGCTTTATATTTCATAGTAATAAATTTAATAAGCGCCATAAGTTTTTATGGTTAAGATGCACCTAGATAATCCTATTGGACCGGGACGGAATTAGGCTTAAAAATTATGTTTAACCCATATTAAAATGAGAAAATGCTTAGAATACTGTAATTTTTACTACTTTGATGATGGTTTTACAATTAATATCAGCTAAAGTTTATCAGCAACATATATTAATCAAAGAAGGTTGCTGGTGGGTGCCTAATGTGGATAATATCTTTTGTTTTTTTTTTGTTTTGTTTAATAACAATTATTATTTTTTTATTCAAAAGTGGGATGGGGAAGGGGGAAAGGGGAGTGGATCATATCTTAGATAGCTGTCAGATTTGATATTTTAGCTGTTGATTATCGATATGGTGATTGACTGATTGTCTTATTTCTCATTATTTAGCCCATCAAATTTCTTTTTTCACATTACTTGCCGTCATCTTCTGTCTTCAAGTTGTTGCTTTTCTTCCTCGATGGCCAAAAAGACAGGACAAAGTTTGTCTAAATTGAGTTATATAAAAAAAAAAAAAAAATTTATTAAATTAGTATATATGTATATATTTTTTAAAACATGTAATTTATATATATATATTTGAATAAAGTTCACTTAACTCTCTCAAATTACAATGTTAATGATAATTTACCTCTCAAATTATTAATTATGACAATTTACCCCTCAAACTACCAAAACAATAACAATATACTCCAAATGCTAGCAAAATGACGAAATTACCCTTATAAAATTTTTAATAAATCAAAAATATCCTTAAAATTTTAAAAAGAAAAATTTAAATTTTAGAATTTTAGTTTTTATTTTAGTAAGAGTAATTTCATCATTTTGTTAAAATTAAGGATACATTGTCATTGTTTTGGTAGTTTAGAGAGTAAATTATCACAATTGATAATTTGAAAATAGATTATTATTATTAGGGTGATTGTTTAAGAAGATTAAGTAGATTTTATCCTATATATTTTTATAATACATATAAATCAATACATTTTAAAAAAAATACATATAAAAATGGCATGATTTTGAGACGCGAAATGTTAATGAAGTTGTTTCCAGTTGTAAGAAAAGAAAAGTAATTAGAGGTGTTGGATTATTTTATTTGAGTCTGTCAGAGTAGTTTCAGTTAACTATCGTGCTGTCAATGATGATGTTTGATTGTTTGTCACTTAATTATTCCGCCTAATTCCGGGATCAAAAAGTAAAGATGTTATTATATTTAGTTACACGTCATTATTGGGGTGAAGGCTTAGCCAACGACGCGCGCGGCTTACCACTCAAATGGTTAGTACGCGTATCGTATGACAAAATCCAACTATGTCCACTTGTTTGTATGGTCGGTGTTTTGTGCATGGACATCGTCACTCATTCTGTCATTCACACTCTTTTTTTGCAGCATGCAATATTTCACACACACAAAAACACACACACACACACATATATATATATATATATATATACTAATTAAAAGGATGGAAATGGGCGATCAATGTAGTTTTTTTCCTTGAGCATGACTATCAGGATTTCTATCCGCTGTAGAATGTCTGATTTGAACCATAACTACTGCCTGAGAATGCGAGTCCGTCACCACAACCCCACCAAAGTGTGAGCCGGTAGAGCCATTTCATAATAGCATCTGATTCACGCATCTACTACCACAAGCGGATTCGAACACGCAACCACTAGGATGAAAAGAGTTCTTTTACCAACTCAACTACCACTTTGGTGGTTATATATATATATATTGGACTACATTGTATTAAGTTTGATATAGAAAATGAATACAAAGACTTCAATTTATAAAGAAGCTATGAATAATAAACAATTAATCTAGTAAACGTAAAATAGTTAAGGAAGAAAATAACTTTAATATATATATATATATATATATATATATATATACCTTTTTGACTGCCATGATGTAGCATGCCATCAATGGTGCATGCGAGCAAGGATGAAACTTGGCTCCAGCCATGCATGAAAGTTAAACCATAGCTTTGTATAAAATAAATAATAAATGAACGTGAAATATAGAAGATGAACAATTTCTGCACCCAGAAAAGAAATCCAAGGAGCACATTACGTACTCATTACTTGCTTTAGCTTTATACGGTAACAGAGTAAAGTTGGATTCATTGACTCCAAATTTTTTATCTACTTTTTTACGTTGTCTGAGCCCAAAGTTACGTCTTATTTGTTCAACTAGGAATTAAGCTACGCAAGATGGATAAATTAATCTATAATAATAATTCATGTGGGTAGGTTTGACAACGCTTTAAGGTTAATTATTTAAAAAAAAAAAAAGAAGAAGCAAATATAGAAGCATTAATAAAAGAATTATTTTGCGTGACAGTAAAACTGCATGTGTTTAAGGATTAATCAAGGCTAAATTGACTGAATTGGAGCTGTCTGGCAACCTAATTTTGAGATTAGAAGAAAAAGGATGGCGTAAGTAAAACAGTCACGTGATCGTAAAACTGAGCACTGACATCAGAGCAAGGCGAGCAGTTCGCCGGTGTTCGTTTAACTAAAAATCAACCAACTATGACAAAAAAAAAACTAGCCGAGCCGAGCCTCGAGCCCCTGGTTTAGCTCTCCCCCAATGCGGAGCTGAGAATTCACCAACCGCGAGTTAAATCCCAACCCAACCATGGTTTACCTCTCACCTCAGCCAATCCACAAAAAGTCTCTGCGCGTGCCTCACACCTCCCCCAACCCCTGGCTCTCTTGCGCTCTTTCTCTCGCTTGCTCGCTCCCATGGAGAGTTCGAGACGACTATGACCAGCTATTCGGCGACCGCTTACTGATCAAATCAACGGTTACACTTAACAGAAGAAAAATCCACGGCGGTGACTGTACGTTCGGAACGGTGGCGAACCGGAGAGATTTGAGAGTTTGGAGCTATGGAGGAAGAGAAAGGAGCTTTGGCGCAGAGCCTGATCGACATAGTGAACGAGATAGCTTCGATCTCGGAGTACAGGTGTACGGTCAAGAAGCAGTACTGCAATTTGGCGAGGAGGTTGAAGCTGTTGACCCCAATGTTCGAGGAGATCAGGGACAGCAAAGAGGCCGTCCCGGAAGAGACCGTGAGAGCTCTGGTTTCGATGAAGGAGGCTCTGAAATCGGCCAAGGAGTTGCTCAAAATCGGGAGCGAAGGGAGCAAGATTTACCTGGTGCGTTTACGTCCATTCAGTGAGTCTTTTGTACGTTGATTTTGATTTGGTTTCTGTTTGTTTGCTGGGAAAAAAAATGAAGGGAAGTGAGGGAAAATAGACGGTGAGTCTGTGATTGCGATTGCCGGAGCTGCCACTTTGGAAGCAGCCAAATCAGTTCTGGCGATTAAATAACATTTCTAAAGCAATATTTTTTTTAAAAAAATGTTGTGCGTTAAAACTGATTATTACTTATCAAAAAAAAAAAAAAAAATGTTGTGCGTTAGGTTCTGTTCGATTTTGGAATTAAATAGCAGAGACTTGGTGTATGTGTTAGGATCAGCTGAATCGGCTGGGAATGAGGCTGGGAATGAAGCAGATGGCATTAGTTAGAATCCTTATTCCCTCTCTTTTGTGCGGACATGGAAAAAAAAAAAAAAATCAGCTGAATGGGAGTTTTTGTTCTTGGGGACTTCTCTCTCTCTTCGGAGCGTTCTTTAGGAAAGTTAGATAAACGAAATCGAGGTTTCAAACTCTGGGTTCCTTTCAATTGCTACATTTTCTCAGCTACCCAATGGAGTATGAATGATTGTTTTGAAAATTGAAGTTGCTTTGGTTATTTTCTCTGTGTGGGCTATCGGCATCATCTAATATTTGTTTATCAGTATGTGCCGGTACAATTTCTCACGAATCTAAAATTAGAAATTGCGGTTCGTGTATTATGGTTGTCAGAGTATGGATACTTGGGTCCAATTGCATAGAAGTAGAGAATGGAATTAACTAAATGTGAATTTTCCTTTTTGGAGATTCGGCATAAAGGTCCTAAAAGCTTCTTTTTTTGCGTTTTCAATCTTTTTTAAAAATTTTTTTTGGGGTACTTTTTACATATATATTTTTTTTGCAGCCACATTGTTATTGCTTAGATCCCTGAGGTTTTGGTTTCTGTCAAAGTCATCTATGAATTAGCTGGAAGCCTGAAGTAGAATTTCTGTTGGTTTATGAGTGTCCCATGCATGTATGGATTGTGAAATTTGTGGAATTTAGTACATTCTTAAATGGGTGTTATTGATGCTATTTGTCTCCATTAGCTTTGTATGTCTTGATTGTACCAAGATATATTACCTGAGAATAACCTTGTCTCTTGTTGTGTTTATTCTCTTGTATCTGAATTTATGTTCCTTTGGTCATACCCTCTTGCACATTAAGTTGAATTCCGTTTATGTCTGGAAGTAGTGGGGATATGAATTGGTATAAGATTCATTGTATGAATGGCTGAAAGCTTGTAACTTAAAGAAAAAGAGAAAATGTTAACGTTTCCTCTTGCATTTTCTGGTTGTGGAGGCACTACTTGTAAAAAAAGAAGAAAAAGAGACTTTGTGGAGGCACTACTGAAGTTACATTGTGTTGGTACATTAACTCAGTAAAGGATATGTAGGTTGTCCCTTTTTTTTTTTTGTGAGGAGGGCACCATTGATGTTACACAGTGGAGAAAATTACTCATATTCGTGAGAGAGAGAGAGAGAGAGAGAGAGGGTCCGGGTGGGGGGAGGGGCAATCTCAGAGAGACAGATGCATGAACATTGTAAATTTTTTACTGCTTAGAAGAAATCACCTTTTGGAGCATAGTCTTCGCTTATCGTTTGTAGGGCTGAGCACCGTTCCCTTTGGCCAGATTTCAGCCCTACCCTGGCAACGTTCTTGGGGGTGCGGTTTCTGGAACCATCTGCCCCTCCATGGGGTTCAAAGCTTGGCTGTATCCACCCCCCAGGGGACAGATATTTTTTTAGATCTTGTTCATTTAACCCGTGGACCGAATAGAAAACACATACAAATCAATTCTTGTTTTACATCCACTTAACTCTAGAAATCCACAAGTTAATTCATGAAATTTGTAGCTCACAAAACCATACATACATATACACATATACATAAGGAAGAAGAGAAGCCTAAGAGACAATTTAAGGGTTTATGCATAGATGAGGGGAAGAACACGAGAAAGGGCAAAAGCCCAAAATTGCTCATGAGGAGATCGTTGACAGGGGAGTAAAGGACAGTGACAAAAGAGACAATGGTGGTGAGGATGAGCTGGGCAGTGAGGGTACCATTGACCTTGCAGATGAAGCACCACCGTGGCTCAAACCCAGGTATAGCATCTCCCTAGACTCTAGATCTACCTATCCACCATCCTTTGTGTTCTCTCTCGTGTAACCGAGAAACTTCTTCTTCTGATTCTCTTTCTCTCTCTCTCTCTCTCTCTCTCAATCTGCGTCGCTGAGGGAAAGTGAAAGCTTTTTTTTAAAAAAAAATTTTTGTTCTCTTTGATTAGTGGGAAATGAGGGCCTGGTCGTTGTTGCCTTTACCTCGTTGGTTGATAAGTGACATCAAATTTGGTGTTTCGAGGTTATAAACGGCCCGCTGAGCAGCCCCAATCAGTTGTGCAACAAAATCAGCTTGTTTTGTATGTCACAGCCATTGATTTGGGGGTTTTGATGTCAAGGTCATGTACACGGTGATTCTGCTACTATTTTTTGTAAAATACTACTTCAATATGGGCAGAAAAGAGTGCCAAATATATAGTTTGTGAGCCATGTATGAGCCCTATTTCTAGTTAGGGGACTCATGGAGATAACAGGTATACTACCCTAAAATGGGAGGGGCTGGGGATTGTTTCTCTCTGTGTTCTTTAAATTGACAGTTTTTTCCCCTTAGAACTCTAATGAATAATTCCAGCCACTTTTAGTTGATAAGGGATGAAACAAGTGTTTGGCAAGTTCTAAGAATGAAATTTTGGTCCATTGTTTGAGATTTTATGGACATGGTACAGTAGGGGGAAAAAAAAAAAAAGATCCGTTGTAGACATAGTTTGTAACTGTGACTAAACTCAAATCTTTCCGCACCTACCCCCTCGTTTTTCCCTGCTAACTCAAAGAAAGGGAAGCAAGAATGACAATATTCTTGATTTAAAATTGTTGAGCAATGTTTCTAGGAGAGAAGAGTTTAGGGATTATTGTTCTGTTCTTTTTTAGCAAAGGAATATTCAGTCACTTAAAATTGTAGTTATAGGTAATACACATGCATGTGTAATATAGATACCTTGGTTTAGTTATGAACATATATATGGGAAGCGTCCAGATTTAGGTTACTTTTTGTTGATGCCTTATGCTTGCTTTGCCTCTTGGTTACTTAGAAGCTCTATTGTATGTTCATTTTTTTATTCAATTTTTGAGCACATTCAAGCACACCCATGTTTGTTTTTGGAGATAAAATATTAAAAGTTTGCTTTGAAGGGCAACAAAAGCAATTCCAAAGTGTTTAATCAGATGATGCCTTGGTTTGTAGTTGCTTCTCTGTCATGGGTATTGTATTTTCTTTTCCTCTTTTCTCTTTGAATTAACCCTTGCACACCACGTACAGGTCCTAGAGAGGGAGCCAATTATGACTAAATTTCATGAGGTGACAGCTCGACTGGAACATGCTTTGAGCGGAATTTCCTATGAAAATATTGACATATCAGATGAAGTTAAGGAACAGGTAGGGACAAATATATTTTTAGTGTTGTTTTTTCTGGAATGTAATTGCCGAGGACCTCCACAATAATAGTGCACTTCCTTTCTTCATTTCTTTCTTAATCTTTCATAGTAGTGTGTTCATGGTGCATTAGCTTGAGATTAGATGCCCCGATACTGACCTTAAGAGTTTGATTCAAAGATCCATGATAACATGCATGCACACAAACACACACAATGGCTTAACAGAGTTTTCATCAAAACTTTATTTAGCCCACTTCTTGGTTTGTTGTTGAAAAAGTATCTGAGTGGGTCAAAAGAGAGCTTCTCAAGTCTCTATGTTTAATGATGTTTTGATATTTGTCTATGTTCTGTTTTAACTCTTTCTGTGTCCAGGTTGAGCTTGTTCTTGCTCAGTTCAGAAGAGCCAAAGGAAGGGTTGATTCTCCCGATGTTGAGCTGTATGCGGATCTTTTATCTCTTTACAACAAGACGAATGATGCATCAACAGATCCAGCTGTCCTAAAGAGATTGGCTGAAAAGTTGCAATTAATGGGAATAAATGACCTTACACAAGAGTCACTGGCTTTGCATGAGATGGTTACTGCCAGTGGAGGAGATCCTGGGGAGAGCATTGAGAAGATGTCAATGCTACTGAAGAAAATCAAGGATTTTGTGCAAACAGAAAACCCTAACATGGATGCTCCTGCAAGAGAAAAAAGTCTTCCTCCAAGCTGCAGTGGACAAGCATCCACGGACAAAAATCATAAGGCCCCAGTTATACCAGATGATTTCCGCTGTCCAATATCCCTGGAGTTGATGAAGGATCCTGTCATTGTCTCAACAGGGCAGGTAAATGCACCCTGCCCTTGCTCTTTGATCGCAAAACTCTCCCCCTCCCTTCCTCTCCTCATTTCTTATTTGCATTACTAGAAAATGTTAGTAGAATGCACTGTGTTTTGGCCAGAGCTATTAGGATAATGAAATTGATTTCTTACATCCAATCCTGTACTTGGAAATGATCATTTCTTTGTGCAGATTGGCTGGTCACCATAGAATAACGCCTTCCTCCTGGCTGCTAAAAAACAACCATTAGTTTTGGAAGAGTGGTATTAAGATGTGATAGAAATAAAATGTTCAAAATCTTAATAATGAGGTTGACTTGACTTTTTGACTGAAAGATGTCAGAGAAAAACTATTTGTCCTTTTACTTCACAAGCCAGAACACATGCCCCATGAAAGTGAAGACTGGAGATTTGCTTATATGCATCCTACTACCACAAATTTCTAACAGGTCTTGTTTTCTCTGCTGTAGACCTATGAACGTACCTGCATTGAGAAGTGGCTGGAAGCAGGGCATGGAACATGTCCAAAGACACAACAGACCCTCTCTAGCACTGCCCTGACGCCGAACTATGTTTTACGTAGTCTCATAGCCCAGTGGTGCGAGGCAAATGGCATTGAACCACCAAAACGACCCAGTAGTTCTAGACCCAATAAAACATCTGCCTGTTCACCTGCTGAACGTACTATAATTGAAGTTCTCCTACGCAAGCTCGCATCCAACAACCCCGAAGACCAGCGATCGGCTGCCTGTAATATCCGCCTTCTTGCTAAGCGCAATGCAGATAACCGTGTGGCCATTGCTGAAGCTGGCGCAATCCCTCTCCTTGTTAGCCTTCTTTCAACACCTGATTCCCGTACCCAAGAGCATGCTGTGACTGCGCTACTTAACCTCTCCATATGTGAGGATAATAAAGAAAGCATCATATCCTATGGGGCAGTTCCTGCTATAGTTCACGTGCTCAAGAAGGGGAGCATGGAAGCTCGGGAAAATGCAGCGGCTACCCTTTTCAGCCTTTCTGTTGTGGATGGAAATAAGATCACAATTGGTGCTTCTGGAGCCATCCCACCCCTTGTAACACTACTGAGTGAAGGAACCCAAAGGGGTAAGAAGGATGCTGCAACAGCACTGTTCAACTTGTGCATTTACCAAGGGAACAAGGGAAAGGCAATAAGGGCTGGTGTTATTCCCACACTCATGCGGCTGCTAACAGAAGCAGGAGGTGGAATGGTGGATGAGGCACTTGCCATTTTAGCGATACTGGCTAGCCATCCTGAAGGTAAAGCTACCATTGGAGCTGCAGAGGCAGTGCCAGTATTGGTAGAGGTTATTGGGAGTGGATCCCCCAGGAATAGAGAGAATGCAGCTGCCGTTTTGGTACACCTTTGTGCTGGAGACCAGCAACATCTTGCAGAGGCCAATGATCTTGGAGTGATGGTTCCACTGGCGGATTTGGCACAAAATGGCACAGATAGGGCCAAGCGAAAGGCTGCACAGTTGCTAGAGCGTATGACTAGGTTTCTTGACCAACAGCAGGAGGCTCAGGCACAAGCCGAGGCACTAGCTCAGACACAGCAGTCACAGCCACCCTCCACAATAAATCCCGATGATGGCTGAGGTTCTTACATATTTTCCCCTGTTTACTCGTTTTTCTTTTGGTTCTTTTAAGGTATTGAAAGTGGCTGAGGGAAAGGTGGAAGATCACCTACCCTATCTGTAAGTTATTCGTTTGTGTGGGAATGAGGACCTTATTTTGAAGAGATTATTCAAAGAGCCTTCAATAGGGTAGAAAGATGAAAAGGGCTGAGATGTATCTGATATACATATATAT
Source organism: Corylus avellana (assembly GCF_901000735.1). Classification (NCBI taxonomy): domain Eukaryota; kingdom Viridiplantae; phylum Streptophyta; class Magnoliopsida; order Fagales; family Betulaceae; genus Corylus; species Corylus avellana. Next base: position 18,087,685 of record NC_081550.1, on the reverse strand, counting down.
GGGAACTGTACACCAGTGTAACACGTACAACTGTGATCATCCTCGGTTTTTAATGAAGAGATGTTTCCTGTATTCAAACCAAAGGATTAATGCCATTGTAGGCTAGGGGTGATATATATATGTGCAAGGAGAAGAAGAGCTTTTGAAATACGATTTGAGAGCAGTACAATGCTGTTATTAAACTTCTGTCATGCTTGCAATTGCCTGCAGCATGGGGTATTTTAGTGGGTTTCGCTTATGATGAGCCTCCTCTCTCTTCTTTGGTTCCAACAATGCTATTTCTCCATTTTCCTACTTTTCTAGATCAGGTAACCAAGTGAGCCTGGAGTGCCCACATTTTCAAAAACAAAGAAAATTAGCATATTGCCAACTTGACAGTGTCCAATCTAGCTTATGCTTATGCAAGAGGCAAAAATAACAAAAAATTATTGCAAATGGTGCCTAATTAACAGACTTTTTGTCTTGGTGCGCCTATGAAATATTGTTTGCCAGCTCACGTACACCTGCTTTAATTTGTGGAAGAAAGGAGGAGAGCAGTGGCTTGTGGCAGACTGCAAACTTCTGCTTCCAGGGGTTTCTTTAGGACATGCAGATGCAGTCACCCCATCTTCTGGGCCTTTGTGTCACCTGCTCTTTCAGTAGAGTGGACCACCACGGGCCACGGCACCCTTGCTTTATCCAACCTGCACCCTGCGCCATTAGAATGATTGAATTGTTAGACGCGGGCACACCGGCACACCACGTTGGTATACTACCTTAGGCTTATTATGAATGTTGTTGTCAGAGGTTTCTTTTCTTCCAAAGTCTTTTACAATTTAAAATAATAATTCAAATAATTTCAAATGATTCTTTTTTTTTTTTTAGAAAAAAAAAAAATTAAAAAAAACTGCTAAAACTCCTTGAGCATTGATATTAAGATCTCCTGTTCTCACTTTTGTAAATTTCATTAATAAGAATACTCTTGAGAGAGTTTTTCTTCATTGTTCCTATAATTCTTAGATTTAATTCTTAGATTTTTCTAGGATAATAGAAGAGTTATGAGTTATTGTGCTCGTAGATCTCCTTCCCCTATGCCATGTTGCATTAATTTGGTAATAGAGCCAAGTTATTTTTCTACCATGGCACGGAAAGGAGCACGTGGAGGAAAACATGCAACCATTGGCAGTGTGTATGAATGTTATGAGGCAGCAGGTGATGAGCAACTAATCACAATACATTTGCAGCAGATGGAGGAGTAATTTGATTAATTAGTATGGTGGTTGGTTTGAAGCACTGACCGACCAACTCACCACCTTAATTAGTTAGCTATTGCTAACGGGCGTCATCGTCAATCAAATTCACGTTTCTCATAGGAGGCTAACGAGTTTAGTGTCGAGGGAGAACCCATCAAGTCGACTTAAGCACAATTAAGCTTTACTAAAAGCTGGCAAGTGGCAAGTTGAGCTTGATTTTCTTTTCTTAATCAAGCTAGCTGATGACGTTAACTGGTCAACACTAAAGGTTGACTGATCAGCCCTATGAAGGTTGTGGGTGAAGAAGATAACGTGATGTTTATTGTTATAATTTGATTAGTCGTTCCAGCTAGAGGTCCCGCGCATTTGTGAAAGCAAGAAAGGCAAGAGAAGATGATGAAGAAGAAAAAGGAGAAAAAAGATGATGACAATGACGACATGCCCAAAGAAAGACAGAAAAAATGCAAACTCGGGCCCCCTTTAATTACGTGAAAACAAGGCCACATGCTTTCTTTCCCAATACATCAACCCTAAAACCTCCTTTTATTTAACAATATTTCACGACTATCCATGTGGTCAGGTCGTCGACATGGAACATAACTCCGAATCGTGGGTTTCCGAGCCCTCCTTTGATTGCTCTCTCTTCTTCGTACGTACCACAGCAGCATCCACTGCTCTTTATTTCTTTCCATCCATCACCATTTTTCGGAATTACAGTATGATGAAGAGAGAGAGAGAGAGAGAGTACGTGTGCTTTTTGTTGTGTGGCTGGCTGTACACACTGTTCTGGATTGCTTTATTCGTTCTCCCCGGGCAGCTTTGGTCCTTGCAAAAGCAAATCCATGCATTGATTCTTTTTCTTTTTATAAGACTCCCAAAAGTAGCGGCCCCCCAGTTGGATTTGAATACTCATGTTTGCAATTATTAGTGTGGAAGATTTGCACTTACATTTTTCTCCATCCATTTTGAACGGAATGGGAGGTAATTAATTAGGGACACATCAAACATCCCATATTAAAACGATCGAAGCTTTCTAAAGTTGTCTCATCATTATTTTGACCATATAGTTGTATTTTGTTGCATAAAAAACAGCAGGCTAGGGTATCTTTGATTCTTTTCTAGTTTAGGACAATAAAAGTGAACAAATAAGAATAAACCAATCGACAATTAAATTAATTAAGCAACATAATGTATAATGTTTTGAAAAAACACTTTAAAAAAGAACACTTATGTATATGTATATATATATATGGTGTTACATGGAATTCTAGAATACTAGCTAGCTTGTTGGGGGGTTTGGTTGAAAATGGAAGTTGATGGTTTAATTTGAGTGAGGTTTTTGGCGTTTTCTTAGACTGTTGCCCTTTCGCTTCATCATCATTTCGCACACTACAAATAAGTACGTCCCATCTTATGATTCTTATCTTATTATTGCAAAGTCTTCTTTTTTGTTGGGATATATATAATTATTACAATATCATTAAGAGTAGTACTAGACTACTGCATGTTATATATTGTAGTGTGTGACGATCGATGATGTTCTTCTTCTCTATTCTCTTTGGCGACCGGACATGCCTACATGTCTGTGTTAACCGTTTTCTTGGGAAGATGAAAACTGAGAAGAAGGGTACGACCACCTATCATTTTCTTAAAAAAATAAATAAATAAATAATCCTCTGATCATATGAACCTCGTAAAATCTTGACACAATAAGAAGATTTCTTATAATTTTATTTAGTTTTCCATAACATGGTGATAGGGAAGGAGAAGCAATTTGATGCGGGATGAGAAAATTAAGTCAATCAATTTAAGGTTAAGGTTTCTCGGAGTTTATTTAAATGTTCTTTTATATCCTACGAAGACATATTATGATTATAATTAATGATAAAAAATGTTTTCTTGGAGATATGATTGTTGTCTTCTTCTTGGTAGCGAGAGACTCTACCAAAACCGCAGTATTGTTGACCGATAATACTCTGATCAATGTGATTTATTTATTATTTTTATGTTGTTCTTTATCTATTTTCTCTTGTTATCGTTCTATCCTGCGTGACAATCTCCTTTAGAAGTGTAACAGAAACGAGAGAGAGGGATCTGCAGATTGAAGAAGCTCTACATGAGAAAGAGAGAGAGAGAGAGAGAGAGATCTGAATTTGAAGAAGCTCTACATGAGAGAGAGAGAGAGAGAGATCTGCAGATTGAAGAAGCTCTACATGAGAGAGAGAGAGAGAGACAGCCACATTACGATCAAACTACCGATCGAGAGTGACCGACAAGGGATCAGATTGATGAAGAAGCTCTACATCTACTGCAACTTCAACGTCATCCTCAAGTAGTGAAGATGATCACCTAGATCTATCTATATATATCATAATGCAAATGAAAACTATGTGTACGTGGACTTTTCCCAGTTAGATTTTCATAAATATTGCTCAATTTCAGCACTAATTCAACCGTGAAATACATTGATACGTAGGCAATATAATTAAGCAAGCTTCATGTATATATAGTTGCATCAATCAACTGTCGTAAATAGTGCAAGTTATTTCTCACTCTCACACATGCAATTGGTGCTAAAACAGTTGGAAACTAAGAAATTTCCATGAAGTTTTTCTACAGAAATAAAGATCATCATGTCTTACATATAACAAACTCCATATATATATATATATCACCTCACACACACAAGCAATACTTCTACAAACAACACCATACAAACAAAGAAAACATAAAAGTACATAAACTAATTAACAACAGCACATGGATACGATCTACCATTTTTTTTTTTTTTGCTTCTTCCCTTGCCAGATCGTGCATCATGAGAGTTTCCTCAATTTCATCATCTTAATATGTTAGAAGTTGTTCATTATGATCACATCCAACCCTTTTACCATAAATCCCGGATTAAAAACTTTAGCTCATGTGGTGTGAGGTGACGATCAAGAAATACCAGAATTATAGCAGATGGGAGGATGAAGAAGAGTGGAGACCTGATAAATCTGTCCATGCATTTCCTCCCCAGTTGAGACCTGACAAATTTTGCCCTTGTCTTTCTTCCATTTTCATCCCTGGAGGCAGCTGAGAAACCCTAGAATTTGAAGTCATAGTCCTAAGCTCAGTATCTCCAACTATAGGAGAAGCTACTTCAACTCCTTCACTTTGAATTGAGTATAAAGCTGGGGATGACTCAAAGCCACCCATGAAAGGGAATTGCTGCAAACGCCACTGCTCCGCTCCTCCGCCTGAACCGCTTCCAATCGGATACCCGACCAGATCCGTCTGCGCTTGGGTGTCAGGGTGGTTTTCAACGAGACCATTCTTAATAAAAAGGTCATATCTAGAATTTCTGACATCAGATGACGGCATGTTTCTGACATCAATGTCACTGAAATTTAAGCCAATATTTCCCACACCATACCTGCTAAGATTCTGTAAAGAGGCCATGAAGGGTAATTGAGGAGGTTGCTGAGGCAAAAAACCAACATTTGTCTCTAAGGTAGAGGCAGAGGGAATTGCACTGCTAGAGTTGAGACCCATTTGTCTCTCAGTCGAGGTGGCCGGAGATTTATTCCGGTTGCTTTTGTTCTTCTTGTTTTTGCGGCAACCCCCACCCACCGGAACATTCCGAAGAGCACCCCCTCTAGTCCAGTAACGGCGACATGTCTTGCAGAAGTGACGGGGCTGAGTTAGGCTATAATTATTGAAGTAGCAAAACTTGGTATTGGAGGAATCACAGCGGGGACACTTGAGAGCTGTCTCCGGCTGGGGTATCTTGGCTAACCTGGCTCGATCAGCCATCGAACCGGGCCTGATCGTGCCGGCACCACCGCCGCCAGCATGGTGGGGTGGTGGGAGGAGTGGGTTTTGATTGTCATCACTTCCTTGTTGATGATTTGGTTGCTGCAAAATAATAAACCCTTGTAAATGTGAAGCATAAAAAGAAACAAAATATTTGGTATATTCAAGAAGAGATGAGTAGAGAATAGGAATAATTATCTTTTTAATTTGCTTTTTTCGGGTTCAAAAGATGTGGATGAAATTTGAAGAAAACCTTACCTGCTGCCAATTGTGAGTATCTAAATAGACTGGAACAGATGAGAAAACCATGGTTTTTGATCTTTTTTTTTTCTTTTCTTTTATAAAGTTTGATGGGTCTTTTGGAAAATATGGTGGAGAATCGCACCAAGGGAATACCAGAGGCGAGAAAGAAAGCAAAAAGAGATTAAAGAGGGAGAGGAGGAGGAAAGCTAAGAGAGGCTTTTGTTTACTTTGCTCTTATTCTCTCATTCTCATCTCTTTTTGTTTTATTATATTTTTAGGGTTTGAGTGGACGAAGTTTCTTCGCAAATAAGCTTCTTTGGATGCTGTGATTTAGTGCTCAAAAAGAGAGTGGCTCCCCATGCATGTAAGAGAGAGAGAGAGAGAGATGATGACACTGTAAAGCAATTTATCATATGGTGGAATCGATCGATGGATCGAGTAGTAGTAAAATACCTAATTAGAGACCAGCACCCATGAAAATAAAGGAACACGCCTTAATTTGCAACAAACGTACATCAAACTTTAATTTTTATATATATATATATATATATATATATATATATATATATAAAGCTTACATAGAACATTATCATTGGCTCGATCATCAAAAACCAGATTTTGGAACTTTATATATATATATATAGGACTTCTACTGGCTAGGTTAAGTATTCCCACAAGATGTTTTCATGAATATTATGGAGAATAGTACTATGATGATAAAATAGTTGAGACGAGCATCTCTAATAAGGATTTTCATTTTAATTACTATATATATATATTTTCATTTTAGCTACTAGTTCAACGACAGAACATCTATTTTAACTATCTACTCTAATTAAATATTATTTTTTAGTATTATTTTATTATATGAAAATTAAAGGGGGAGAGAGAGAGAGAGAGAGTGAGGGATAGGAAGGAAAAAGAACAAACAAGTGTTGAGGGAGGAAGAAAGATGGAAAAATAATGAATATAATGTGCTACAATAGCTTTCAAATATGAAAGTTTACTATAACAAATTTTTTAAAAAATTTCGTTTTGAAATTAGCTCTGCTGAAGAAGTAAAAATACTCAAAATAGATAAATTTAACTATATCTCTATTTTGAAAGCATTGTTGGAGATGCTCTTAAAATGATCGAGAAAAAAATGTTAAATTGGCCCCGGTATTTTAGGGTTGTGACAAATAGTTCTTTAAGGTTTAAAAAGTGATTAAACACTTAATGGAGGTAAGCAAAAATAGAGAACAAGAAGATTACTGCCGTTAGAAAAGTCAACATATATGATCTATTATTATAATATAAAAATAAAAATAAAAACAGAGAGGGTGGCTGAACCAACTCAAAGGCTTAGAAATTTATTTATTTATTTACTTTTTACAATGATTGAATTTGTTAAGACTATCATTATAGCATTATGCTATAGTTGTAAAATAAAAATGTGGTTTCTGGTATTAATTATTATTATTTTTTCTTTTCATCTTTTCATTTTAAATTGGAGTTCAAAAATCATGAAGTGTGGTAGATATTGTACATTATTAAAGGGGAAAAATAAGAAAAGCAATTAGTTGAATAAATTAACACTCAGCAAGGTTTAAATTTACTCTTAATATCTCTTTTTTTTTTTTTTTTTTTTTTGGTGAAAAAAAGATAAACATTTTACAAGACAATTTATTACATATCAGATGGCGTTCGAAATATTCATGAAGAAAATGATGGGAGCTGAGACACGTACTCTCGTTAGATATTATTGTATACAACTTTGAACAAACTTTTTTAATTTCTTTTGTTCTTTAGGCAAATCTTTCTTCTTTTGTTTTCTTTTCCTTATTTGCTAGGGAGTCAAACAAATAAACCCAAAAAAATTAATTTTTAAATTGACGTGATAAACCGTAAGTGGCAGACAAGTGAGAGGAAATTGCATTTTTTTTTAAAAAAAATTTTAAAACCCTTGCCGACCACATCAGTTTAGAATTTTTCTTGTGTTTTGTTGTTGATGTTGCATAGGTTGTTTCAAAGAAGCCTGATTGAATTAAAGGAAAGGGAAATGCAAAGCATATGGACAAAAAAGCTATATATATATTGTGTGTAAATGCCATAATTAAGTTAATCTATAATATATCCCAATCAACTTTTGAAGTCGCAAAATCTTCTTGTTGCCTTCCAACTTTAACATAAAAAATAAAACTTTAAAATAGAGAGGATATATATCAACTTGTAATCTGTCTTTAATTCCCTCCTTTTCTTGCGTAATCTTTTTCTCCTGATGAACCCTCTTTTTAACGATTGAGACCTCCAAATTGAGTTGGTAGATAACCATGAATTCCTTCGTAGGTGGGTGTGCCACGTGGGCTGGATCGATGGACGTCAGGAATTGAAAGGAAGAAAAGCAGGCTCTCTGTACATGTATGTTGTTTCTTCGTCAATAAGGAATCTAGTTCCTCTACATTAACTCATACAATACTTCATTCTTCTTCTATTTTCATCATGCTAGCTTCATTGTTAAAGTCTTCAAGGGGTAGTTTAATCGGCTGCAAACCATACCTTATGAATTAGCGAAGGTCACTAGTTCGAATCCTCCTTCCCCCTTCTTATGTGAACATGTCAAAAAAAAAAAAAAAAACTCCATTGTCAAAAGCTAATTAAGTCAAAATGTTCTAATATTAATTTAATTTTTTGAGATAATTAACAGGATAACTTAACATGATATCAAATTTCAGTTAAAATTATTAGAGAATTTGGAATCGTAGGTGAAATGTTAAAATATTGATTATTAATTATTAAATTCATAATTAATTTTCTTTCATGTTAAGCTTTAATTTAGAGACACGTAGCTAGAAGTTTAACAAAAAGACTACTTACAAAGAAAGAATTGCTTTAGGCAAACAGTAGGTCACAATAATTAGCTGCTTTTACAGTATGCACACGTGCAAGTATATCCTTAAAACAAAAGTCCTTCACTTCTCCTCTAATGCTCGAGCATATATATATATATATATATATATATATATATATATATTACAAAGTTTATAACTTGCACTACCTTAATTCTTGAAGTACAATATTAATGTAAAAAAGACAAATAAAATAAGTATATCCACAACATAACTTTCTTAAGAGGATAAAATTTAGAGATGTAATCAAGCCGAGCTCAGTAGTTTGAACACACGGTCAAATTCAGCTCAAACCTAAGCCTAGCTTGGAACATGTCCTCAAATTAATTAACTTGGCTCACAACACCCCTAACTAGCCGAGCCCTTGTTGTGTACTCAATTGGCCCAACATGAGTTTTTTTTTTTTTTGAAGTCTGAGTTCAAAAAAAAAAAAAAACTTATTAAAAAAAAAAAAAAAAAGCCCAACTTTCTCCAATGAAAGAGAAAGATCTTGGGATGAATTACAAAAACACAGATACGTACCATTCTTTACAAGTGAAAAGAAAAAGGAAAAAAGCAATTACAAGAAAAACTAAGCTCAAAATATGGGCGCTATAGACTAATCTAAAAGGTCTACTGATAGTCAACATACCAATCAAAGAACCCATATATATCCTTCATGATCACAATCAGAGATCACTATATACATAAACGAATTGCACCATACAATTAATCACTCAAATTTACTAAAAACCAAAACCCATTATGTATCTCAGCTATCCTCCGGTCGGACCAGTCATTTTTAAGCGTTATTTAAAATATTCCGGTGTAAAATATGTGTAATAAATAAGTATAAACAAAAACGTAAGAAGAGTAACATGATTACTTTATGGATAATACAGTTCTAGCTTTGTGACCATGCCCAACACCAAGAGTAGCCCTCTAGAATCACGACATAGCTAGGTGGGACAAGATCGTAGAGAGATCGATCGAAGCCTCGGCGGACGCTCTTTAATTGACATCGCATGCAAAGAAATAAAAAGAGGGAGTGGTGGAGCCCTAGAGCCGGCTGACGTAGCAATGGTGAGGAGTGAGAGGACATTTCTGTGTCAATCTCTATTATCAGATGCTCTCGGTCGGGAATTCCTACTGCCACGTCCCCTACTTCTATTACAAAAAGCACTTTCCCAAAATTAGCCTACGGAATATATACCGTTTGATCTGGACGGTGGAAAAGCATCCATGCACACCCCCACCATCATCTCTCTCTCTCTCTCCCTCTCCCTCTCCTCTAGTTTATTTATTTATTTGCTTTCCTCTTTGATTGGTAAAGCTTTTGGTCTTTGGATTTTTCTGTGTTTACTATATATATAGGAGGCATGTATGTATATATATAGGGTTAATTTGAAGCTTCGTACGTACACCAACTTTTTCTTTGTTTAATTTTCAATGGAGGCGAACGTGTGGCTTGCTTTATTCGACTACATCAAGTTGGCATAATATCTGCCCATACTTTCCAAGGAAATTGATAACTATGTATGATTATGATGGTAGGTAGAAGATTCACTATATATTCTCAAAACGAAAGGCACAACATTATTCTTACAAGGGATAGGGATTCGTCTTAACCCATATATATATGTGTATGTGTATCAATTCGATAATGATACATAAAGACTAGATCCATTATATATATACAGTAGTCTATTTGCTTTGATATTCATAGAAATTGACTTGACAATTGGCGTTTGTACCTATACAACGACTATGCTTTACCCATTCAGAAATCTCACTTCACGGAAAATGAAAAATATTTGGGTACTATAAATTTTACTAAAGCTCTGGTCTAAGCTTCTTACAGACCAATGTGACAATTCAGGTGGCAATTATAACATGTCAGCTACAATTAAAATTAACTGTTTAATGATTAACGTAATAAGTGCCACTTAGACTTATAAACCATAATTATTTCACTAATGGGTGTTCAGGTGGCACCTTTTGATCAGTCAAGTGCATGCTTCCAATGACCTATCGATCAAATTGAAGAAGATGAGATAGAAATAATTATGGGTTGCCTATAATAATTGTGGTTTTGAGGACATGCGCAGAACCTATATTCATGATCGGAAGAGAGTGATAAAAAATGTGTTGTGAATGTGTAATTTAATGTAGCACGTGCATGGAGCTCGAAATTATTTTGTTTGGACATTGCTTTCTGATTTGCATGCATCGTGGAACCTGCTATATAAATATATTATCTTAAATATGGATGATTCTACTTGTTTAGTTGTGAAAGACGGAAATTGGTGGTGTTGGAATCTAATTCCCTATCTGTTTTGACAGGGTACGGCTTTTGCTCATTTTCATGCGAAAAGCTATTCCTCATGTATGGAAAAGGAGGCAAAACTGCAGCCTTGACACATTCATTTGTCCTCTCTCCCCCCCCCTCTCTCTCTCTCTCTCTCTGTCTGTGTGAGCTGCCACGTACATGCACACGGAGACTTGTCAAAGTACACTGGTTGGACGACACGTAAAAGAGATTGATGATGTTCTTTTACGTTCACTATAGATAGATGAGTCTCATCGTAGGACCCAAATTGTCCCCTTTCTGTGACAACCTTGCATATGAAGTTATCCCTCGCCAGGGGTGTCAATTCTTATTTGTTTAAATAGGTTATAGTACTCTTTAAATATAATATTAATTATAGGTCAATCTTACCATGATCCATTTACAAAATAGATTAAAAGCACTGCAAAATTGGGAAGTAATGGTGCTGAGATCTGTGATAGTTGCAGTAACATGAAATAGTTAATATAATATAGTTGTTATCGATCGGTCCATGAAATAGTTGCAGTAACGAAACTTTGTTCATAATTGCACATGCATATCTGACATCGAATAGATTCTACACCATCAGCTTGCGATTACTTTATAACCTACAGCTATGAAGGACCAATACCAGCAAAGCCAACTTTCCCTCGATCTGCTCAGTTTACTTGTGTGAGTGTAATATTGAAAAAGACTAATAAGCTTAGTAGTTAATATAATATAGTTGGGTTCTAATTTATAGGTTTAAGTTTTTAGGTTGAGTAATATTTCAACATGTTATATTATAAGCTTACTAAAAGACTTTTCAAGATATCAATCTCCTTATGATCAATGGTATCATTAGAGTCGATGGTGATATCCTGTATGATAGAGTGGTGCAAGCACAAACAAACGCCCCTCGAGTAGAGGCAAATTAAAGGTGCACGGCGCAAGCGTAGATGGAGATCCTTCCAATAAGGAACAAATGTTCATGATATGGGCTTGTACAAGGTTGTATAAGGGTTCTTAAAGTATGGACAAAAGGTGGAAGGTGTTAGCATTGATGAGGGTCGTTCGAGTAAGGGGTAAAGATTCATGACATGGACTTGTAGAAGGGGTTCTTAAAGTATAAACAAAAGGTGCAAGGCGGAAATATGGACGAGTGACATTAAAATAAGGGGCGAATGATCATGATTCATGACACAAGTATATATAAATGAGAGTCCCCAGAGTAAGGACCAAGGTCATTTTTGCATCAATAGATGCGTAGCCAATTGATCCTTATACGTGTCTTTTCTGTATCCTTTTAAAATTGATGTGACTCTTAAAATTACTATTAAATTTATGATATAATATTACTATTAATATTGATTAAAGGTTAATTTTAAAAGTCACATCAAATTTAAAGAGACATAAAAAAGAACAAGTTAAAAATAAACTTGTAACATTACGTACTCTTTAGAACCTCTTGTGTTTAGGAAAGTAAACATGTGTGAAACTCCCCAACTGAGAGTTTGATATAAAACATATAATGAAAATTGAAATCACTTAAATCTAAAAAGCTAACACATATCATGAAATATGGTATTTTGTGAATGCAAATGCATCTTTTCCCCGCTCCAATTGCGTTATGAATTGACTTTTCATCTATAGACGTGCATCGTCGTCCTCATTCCTACTGTTGAAAGGACCACTATTTTTTCTTCTTCTTTTTCTTTTTCCATTTTAAAATAAAAAAATGACCACAATGATGGACCTTCTGGCACACCATACCATATATATCATTATCTCCAATTAATATCATTTGTTGAGAAAATAAACACCTTAAAAACTAGTCTTCAAGTGGGGACCTTGATATAATATATGTTCAAATACTACCATAATCAAGAAAACTCCAACAAATAATTCATGAGTTCAAAAAAAAAAAAAAAAAAAACCTTCACATTTGAGACTTGTTGCCAAACAGCTATAATTGACAAACACTTTTGAAGTGTACTTTACAATCATTTCTCATTACAACACTACTTTTAACACCCAAACAGCCAAACGGCAGCTAAATGTATTTTTAGGGGAACTTACCCGTGCCAAACATTTTGTCAAATTGCATGCAACATTTCTCTAAGCTTTAAAAAATAACAATTAATCCTTCAAATTATTAAATTTTCACTTAATCCTTCTATTATGGTTTTTGGTTAAATTGGATTAAAAATAGACTATCTGCTATACGCATGACCTATAGCTAAAACAATAATAATACCCTTATGTTAGTTGAGTCATATTATTTAGTAGACTTTCATACTATTATCATACAATTATTATGACGTGACAGTGAATATCAACCATTGATTTTTTTTTTTTTTTTTTTTATAGCTCTTGTTAATCCAAAGGTTAATATTCAGTACTATCATACAATCATAGTTGTATGACAATAATATGCGAGTCTACTAAATATCAATTCTTATATTAGATTTAACATTTGTAAAAGAGGCTAATAGTTTAGAGGTCAATTACAACTTTTTAACGTTTGCTAGAGATCCATTACAATTTAATTGTAAATTTAAGGGAATAGGTTTAATTTTTTTTTTTTTTTTAAACGGCTCTTTGACAAAAGCTTTCTTATAACAAAATATTCTTTTCCCAACAGCGGCTCCGCCAAAACAGACAGAATCATTTTGGGGTTGAATGAGGCAAGCAAAATGTTGTCACCACGACACCCAACCTCCAACCACACAAACCGACGAAACATGAAGGTAAATATGTGGTGGGCCGTTTCATTAGACCCTGCCAACTGCTTCTGATTTCTAAACGCCTTTTCTCAGATAATTTTGTGTCACAACACGACATTATTTTTCCTTTTTTCTTTTTTCTAAGCAAAAAGGGTAGGAGAGGGAAGACGGGTCGTGACAATCCTATTTGAACATGACTATAAATAATGTTCTAACCGTCGAAAAACCAATAACAAGAGGAGCTTAGACGAGCCCACCAAGACGGGAAATCCGCAGGGGCAGCACGATTCAATCATGCATACATATTGACTGACCTTTCCCATGTGACCCAAAAAAGAAAGTGGGGGAGTGAGGGGAAGAGGCACTACAAGGCGCAAGCATACAAAATTGAAGTTGGTGGCTATGCCCTTGAGGCTCCCCTGTCAATTTTATGTACGAAAATGTTGTTATAATCTTGCTTTTTGGGCATCTCTCAATATGTTCTTTGGTTCTTCTCCTTTCTAATTAATTTTATAGGTGGTAGATTTTGTTAAGATAGCTCTTGAAGTAATTCTTCTTGATGATTCTCACGTAATGGGGCCAATAATTTGATTTCATTTTATATATATGTCTCTATGTCTGCATTTCGTTATCTAAAATAGTAGGATCATGCATGCCCACATGAGATTCCATTACTGTGTAGTGGGGGTGATCGTGATAAAACAATAATGAAAGCATAATTATCCATTGATTAGGATTCCAAATAGAGTGAAAAAAATAAAGTTGCACGCCTAGTCTTTGATTCAGGATCCCTGCAAGACAATTAAACGTTAGAGTGGTGCGCCACGAATGCGAGATGGTGGTGGTGGTACCACCTCCAATGCTTAAGTCAGTAAAAGTATGAGGTGAAAATGAAAAAGCTATATGAAGATTAGGGGATGGGAGTATACATGGTCTAGCCTCCTACTAACCTTATATAAGCTAGGTATCATTTATGTTGTGTGCCTTCTATAAGGCAAATGTCGTGAGACAACCATTAATTTGGCCTTCGATTATGCGGGTGTTTTTGATCTGCCTTCCTTTAGTGAATCATCTTTCCTAAGTGGGTGCATATGTTGCTTTCCATAGAGGATGATTGTTTGATATGGAATTTCCCTTCTAGATGTATGCTTCACGCAAGGTTGGGTTTTGGGGAGCTCGCTGCTTATTTAAGGCCGCGTTTGGGCTGATTATCCTGTGGGAATGACAGGCTGAGCCTCATACTTTTATTCTAGTAGTCGCTCATTCCTTTAGACTACTTGTGTATGCTAATGAGAATTAAGTGTTAGATACGCATGTAGATCTCGCGGACCGTCAAATGGGCCTATGATCTTGGCGGTTGAACCACATGCTCCATTCCAAGAAGCATGCATTTTTGAAATGGAAAAAGTAGTACTAGTTTCAGTTGCTAAGGGAGAGAAACTGAAATTCTGAATTCAAGCTAGCATGTCTTTGATCAAACTAAGCCCTAAAAAAGAATCAAATAATTGGAAAGATTAGTGTTGGAATTACTGATTGTGTTAAAATATATTATAAAGGCTAAAGCAGGTCAATTCAGAGAGATTTTTAACAACCAACATCAGCCTCTACCCCACGTCAAAAAAATCAGTGTTTCTCAGAAAGTGTTTTCTTCTGTTTTTTGGGAGCCAGTTGGCAGTTACCAGTGATGACCTCTTTGGATTTTTAAAACATGTAATTTGATTTATCCTTTAAAATCATAACTTAGTCTTTAAATTCGTGCATTTTTAAAATGTACTCTCACACCTACAATTTGAAAATACAATTTTTTTTTTTTAATTTTTTTTTTACGTTTTTAAACCGCACTTTCAAACAATACACTTTCTACAATTTTGTTCAAAATTACACTTATAACCTGCAAAATCGCTGGCCAAACAAAATCTTAGGTAATACAGAAATTCAAAACTGAGTAGCAGAGTAAATAACAAAAAAGAGAGGACGCCTTCTCGTCCAAATTTCATTCTACTTGGGCCAGGCAAACCGGTGTACGAATTATTGTAAAAAAAAATCAGCACGACAAGGATTGATGTGAATTACAACAGTAGTGCTCAAATATGTTCAACGTTTTCATTGCTAATGCAGTCAATTCAAATGGGAAATGAATTCATACATTCTCTTGTTCAACAAACAAAGTAGTTTCTTCCCCAACTTCTGAAGAATGAGACATTAGTTAAATGTTCTTCCAAAAAATACAAACTACTTCCTTCCTCTGTTAAGCCTCTGCAGGTGGTAATTAATACTTCCCATAGACCTCCGTTTCTTGCTTGTCTGCAACAAATGTAACCAGAAGCTTTAGAAAATATATATATATAGATTACATTGGAAAAAATCCTAGGTGACAAATAATCAATATTTAGAAACAAGTACAAATGTAAGCATGAAAGAATAAGCAGCCACTAAAACAAGCAGAAGCTAAAATAAACTAGAAAAGTTGTATCACCTGAGTATCCATACAGGCACTCAAAAGTTCCTTCTGCCGAACACACTTTTCGGCACTGCTTTGGTTCTGAGTCAAGCAGTTGAGAAATGTAATCATTTCCTTCATGCAAGGTTTGTGAAGAGCGCCAAATTTCTTTGGGTTAATATAAAGTGTACCAGCTTTCCGGCCCATTATTGTACACTTAGAACTACACCAGCCCAACCAAGACAACGTTAGATTCAACCACTTACTGGAAAAATAAAATCAAGAAACACGATAAAAGCAGACCCTGAAAACGAATTCTCAGGCAAAATGATAAGAATAAGAGGACAATATCACAAACAATGGGAGACTTGCTAACATTTCAAGGTACTTAAATGATCGGCCTCCCTGATCTATTACTACTCAAGGAACAAAGAGCAAGCACCACTGTTGATTCCACAATAAACCTACGAAATAATCTTTCTACCTCTGATTCACTTACATGGAAGTGACATTACACAAATACACGCGCAGAGCATCTGATGCCAGACAATTAGAAAAATGTTGATGTAGATAGCACTCTACCACAAAGACCAAGTTGCTACGATTTTCTGCAAGGCAATTACTTACCTGAGAAACAGCTTAAAAGTTAAAACCTTTTCCTCTTGCTGAGTTACAAACTTCAAATGGGGACTACTATCCAAAACAGCAAAGCCTTGTTCCAAGAATTTAAATTATACAGGGTCAAGGCACTAGGTACCCATATTTTACTCACATAGAACTCATATTCAAACCCCTCCGACATTTCTTATAATACATACTAACACAATTCTATTGAAGTCTTCAATTTAAGGAAATGTCAATGGTGGAAACTAAATTAGTATATTGAATTTGGCAAGACACGATTAGAAAGATGAATGAAAAGTGAATCCATTACTAGAAGAGAAAACTGATTTCAGACATGTTCCTCTTAAGGCTGACCATAACTCCAAAAGATATACTGAATCCCAGCAAATGCATCACTGTTAATACTTTCCAATAATCAATACTCTCCATATCTGCAATCAAAGGCATTTCTGTGGCAGCGCCCTTTCTACAATACGTTAGGGTAAAATGTTCATGCCATTTGTCATTAAAAGTCTGCCCACCTTGTTACTCTCCAAGCTAATTCAATCGAACCTCCTCACCTCCTGAGAGATATTCTTTTGCAACCTCTAAAAATCATAATAACATTGAAAGGGGGAGGGGGAAGAGGTTGGTGGAGAGTCATAAAATGAGATTATACTTACGCTATTTGGCAAGGGGCTTTTGCAAGACTTAGCTTTCTACCTTCAGATTTCTAGACTTCCAAGTTAGCTTTGAGTTAACATCATTTCATCATTGACATGTGCATCAGCACCCATGGGGAGGCCCCAACTTATAGGGAGTGCATAACTCATACTAAACGCTAAATTCCAAGCTTATCCAGGAATATTATGTACTTTCCCCTCCCTGAACAACTCAAATTTGTAAAGATTTATTCATATAACCTAAAATAAAGTAAAATAAAACATCTGAAAGTAGCCCAAATAATTTGTAGTTGAGAATGAAGACCATAAAATCGCAAACTGAAAAAGAATAACACAACAGGTCCAAAGCAGAGAAAGCAAACGCCACCATCAATCCATTATCCTCCATTTCCATGTAAAATCTACTAAATGATTCTCACAAGGTAAGCAAAGGAAGAGGAATTCTATAATCAATCCATTAATATTGAAAGAGATAGAACAAGGCTGCAAGCATGAAACTTAGGGGTGGGTATCGGTTCGGTTCGGAAAAGTCATTTTCGGTTGGTTAACTGAAATTATCGGTTAAATCAGTTAATTCACCAATTGCATTTCGATAACAATGTATTTCGAAATTTTTGGTTAATTTTGGCAGTCAGTTAATTTCAGTCGATTAATCATATAACCGTGGGCCTTTTCAATTGGGCCAATGCTACTTTTAAATGGGCCAAAAATTGGTTGTTTTGGAAGCCCAATTTTTTTGGGGGGGGCTAAAAAGACAAAAATAACTTATTGACCATGTTTTTTGGGCTAAGATAAATCTTGAGGGCCCAAATTTGTTTTTTGGGCAAAAATAACTTATTGAACATGTTTTTTGAGTGTAAAGTTCTTTCTGTTATCATGGTTATAAATTGGTATGAAGTCACAAATTGGTTACAAAAATGGGTAGATTCAGACAATCCCAAACCTTGGCAAACTTAAAATCCATCAAAGAATAATAAATAAAGTCTCAACTAAGCCACCTCCAACATGGATTACCTTCAATTCCTTAAATTTTCTTCCTTCAATAATCAAACAAATCAAAACGTAAACATAATGATCAATATAAAAGAGTAAAATACCACAAATAAGTAATATCAAGTAAGAAAGCAGTAAGAATATAAGATGCAAAAAACTTAATCAAACAACAATCAATCTTCTGAAAAGAAAGTCAATGAATGCACCCCATGCACCCATCCTATACATCATACCTAAAGGTCCCAAACAACCAAAACCTGACAAAAACAGAGAAGAAAAACAAGGGCCCAACAGCAATACAAATTTCAAGAATAATTACAGCAATTAGCAAATGCTTATCCAAAAGAAGAAAATTTATTTGCAGGAAAAATCAAGGTAGCGTAAATCAGATCAAGGTTGCGTTAAAAACTAAAAATCTATCATTTTCATTCCTAAGTATTCCTAAATCCTAATAATATAAACAAACTCGAAAATAAATGCAAAATCAAAGAATCAAAATCTAAACTCTCAATTAGTTCAAAAAATAAAAATCGAAGAAAATGAAGTAACTCGAAAAATGTATACCTGAAAAGACGGGAGACGAGAGAGAGATACGACGGCTTTCCGCTTGCAACGAGAAAGCGAGGGAGACGACGGTGAATTTAAGCCACCGGACACGACGGGAGACGAAAGAGAGACACAACGGCTTGCCGCTTGCAACGAGAGAGCGAGAGAGAGATTCGACAGACGGCCGCGCAGCGTGAGAGAGAGAGGAAGGAGGCAGGGCCGCAGGAGACCGGAGAATGGAGAGGGCAGCAGGCGTGAGGTTTAGGGATTACGGTTCAAATGAAAGTTTAGTTTATATTGAAGCTTAAAACGACGCCGTTTTGAGTTTCAATTAATTTTTTTTTTTTTTATATGTCAAAATGATGCCGTGTTTTTTATTTTTTTTGGACATGTCCGCATAAGAGTGCGGAAGGAGATTCGAACTAGTGACTTCTATTTCATTAAGCGTAGTTCCAGCCGATTGAGTTACTTTTTGAGAATAAAACGATGTCGTTTTACTATGCACGAATGTTTCAGATCGGTTCGGTTAACAAAAAAAAATAATTTTATATCAATTAACCAAACCAAACCGATGTTGGTATAAAAAATTCATATCAATTTTCGAATCACAAAAGTTGGTTGACGATTAATTTTGATTCGGTCGTCGTTGATAAGCAGTTGGTTGCCCACTGCCAGTAAAAAGCAATCTGTTCTTTGGTTTTGCAGGCTGTTCTGTTTCTTTCTGGGCCAACTTAATGTTTGTGAAAATGCGAGTATAGGCCTAAGGTGAATTGGTCTGGGCTTACATTTACACAGACTCGGTGCTAAAGCCCCTGATTGCTTAGCCTTAGACAGAGCATTCTGGGCCGAGCCGAACTATGTTAGACAAAAGCCCCCAAATGCAATAATTTCTGAACCAAGTTTTCTTTAGGAAAAATTATATTTTATCCCCAAAGTTTGAGGTAATTTGCAATTCGATTTCTAAAGTTTTAATTTTGACAATTTACCTTCCAAAGTTTCAAATTTTTGCAATTTGACCAATTGTATCCAAAACTTCTCATATTGCCCTTTAATTTTTTATTTTTTTATTTTTTTAAAAAATGCGGGGTGGCCGTAGCCACCCCATTGGCCATCTGGCCATTTTTGCACTTCAATTTTTTTTTTTTTAATAAAAAATACAAAATATGGGCAATATGAAAATTTTGGTATAATATTAGTCGAATTACAAAAATTTAGAACTTTGGGGCGATAGATTGCCAAAATTGAAACTTTAAAGGTCGGATTGTAAATCGCTTCAAACTTTGGGGGATAAAATGTAATTTTTCATTTTCTTTATTATCAAAGAAGCAAAATATTAAAAGTGATAAAAAAAAAAAAAAAAAAAAAAAAAAGGTGAAATAAATAAATTTAAAAGAAAATGGATTATGCTTTATTTTATGTTATTTTTTTGGACTAATTTACTATAAATGGCTTTTTTTTTTTGGGCCTTTTATAAATTATGAGCTTTAGACGGTGGTCTAATAGGCCTAACCAAGAAGTCGGCCCTAACTAACATGTATTCTTTAATGGTCTGTTTGTATTTGTGATTTTAAAAAGTGTAGTTTTAAAAATTGTGATTAAATGTGCGATTTGAAAAAATGATTTTTAAAAACGCAATTAAGTGTTTTACAAAATTACAGTTTATACTTGCCAGTGATTTGAAAACGCATTTTTTCTACGATTTTCAAATCCCAATTCCAAACAATCTACCTTTTCTTTTTTGGTTGTTTAAAATCATATTTTTTGGTCCCCAAGAGGTAACTCAATCGGTTAGGACCACACTTAATGAAGTGGATATCACTAGTTCGAATCTCTCTTCCCCCTTCTTGTGCGGACATGTCAAAAAAAAAAAAAAAAATTATATTTTTTTATATGAAATCAAAATGTCAAAGGCATGTGATTGTTAATTTAAACGCACCCAAGTGTGATTGTTAATTTAAATTAATTTGAAAATGTGAAGAGCATCTTCTGTGCTTTTAAATTATAAATAAACATTATACGGGTTAACGTTAGACTTTGTCAGAGAACCACCATCTTCTCGAAGGGTTTGTTTAAATTGTTATTTTATCTTTCTAATCCTTTTCTGGTACCACGTGTCGCAATATCCAAGACATCGTGCGAACCATCAACGATCCAAATTTTCAAATTGCTTTTCCTTTGAGTAGGAAAGCAAGGTAGCGGAGTGGTCGCCGGGTGAGGACAAGTTCAAAACACAGGAGTTTATTTTCTCAGATTTTTTTCTGAAAAGTAGGATGCACATATTTCTTACCTAAACCCTTCCAACTGGCAAAGGCTAATCAACCCATTAACCAAGACATGACACAATTAACAAATCAACCATTGTTGAGTTAAACAAACTTTTTTTGTTAAATTGGTCTACTATGATTTGAGGTTGTGACAAATATCTTCGGACTTTCAAAACTACTAAATTACTCCTTTTAATATATATATTGTTTTTCACTTAGGTGCGTTTGAAAGTCCGAAAATATATTTGTCACAACCTCAAATTATATATATATATTCATTCCTTACAAATTCTAGTTATTTCTAATTGATTAATTATACAACCCCAAAGGCCTAGCCTAGCGGCCTAGGAGTTGTTTAGTCACCCCAAATTCGGCTGCTAAGGGTGGGTCGAACCAAAGGCGGTCCCCCCAAAATTTTATAAATTTTCATAAATGTCTTTCAAATATACCAATTTTATAAATTTGTCTCCCCAAAAATTATATATTTGTCCCCCAAAATTTTATTTGTGTCCCTTTTTATTTCTTTTTTTAGTTTTGCCCTCCAAAATAATATTTGTGTCCCTTTTAATTATTATTTTTTAGTTTTAATTTTTTTAATTTATTATTATTTTAATTTTGCTCCCTCTTTCAAACATAAAAACACCTAAAATACCTAATTTATTTAGTTTCCCTCTATATTCTAGTTCACTTATAATAAAAACTTAATTTGGTTTGAGACTTTCATTGAATATGTGAAAGACAAAGTTAAATAGTTTTGGTTCTTTGAGTGGCTTCTAACTAGCAATCAGTTTTTTGAGTGGTTATTTTGAGTTATTTAGGCTTACAATATTTGTTTTGATATCACAAGTTAAATGGTTTAATAATTTATAATTGCAAAATTGTTTGGTTCAACTCTTTTGTTACTATTTGGGGCTCCGGGTGATTGTTAGGAAAAAAAAGTCCACACTCAAAGATACCTTTTTCTTAGACCCAATAAATTGTGTTTAGTCTATTTTGCTAGTTTTTTTTTTTTCCTAAGCTATTAATTTGCTAGTTGTTTTATACTATTGTGTATTTGCGATGACATGAGATTAAATGTAAGACTTCTATACTTTATTTTATATAAACACATATAAAAAGATTATATGTATTTATGTGATTTTGTATTTATACAAGTCAGTCTATTTCCTCAACCAAAAAAAAAATTGTTCCCTTAACACTATAAATCCTAATTCCGCCCCTGGGTCGAACACCCAGCGCCACCACAAACATTTTTTTTAAAAAATATTTTTAGTGTAAATTGTAATTTTAATGATGACTATGTAAGAAAATGACTGAAATAATTTGGATAACTTTCGAGGGTAAAGTGCATGAGACCATGGTTTATTTTACAAGAGTGGGTCCGAAAGACCCTGTATTGAAGAGGTTATCCAACATCAAAAAAAAATTAAAAAAAATTACACAAATATCCAACCGAGTTGTTTGTTAAGGGTTATTTGTCATTGAGACGAATCACGAATTTAACAATTAAAAAAAAAAAAAAAATACACGTATATGTACTTGGGAGTAATTGGTCGTGGTCATTTGGTGATGGTGCCCAGTCCAAAATTGGCAGCTATTAAAGTCAAGAAATGAGAAATTTCCACCATTAAAGTAGTTGGTAAAATCCCTCTATAACTTGTAAGTTGTAATAAGGGTCACTATACAAATATGAAGACAGTAGGTCGAAACTTCCACACCCCTTCTTCCATGTAGAGTAGAAATAATATACTTAAATCCGCCGGTGGAGGATGTTTGGTTGCTTCTGAATTGTCTAGCGATTTCTTCTGGGGCATTGCTTGGCTGTCTTATTCAAGGGAAATCAATTTTTAATTCATCACACATTGCTATTATTGATCATAGTTTCTTGTAACCAGAAGGTATTTATGTGTTAAAAACACGTTACGTTTTTAAGTGTCCCACATAATTTAAATATAATGTTTAGCTTTACGTAAATAAATTCTTAATTACTATTTTCTTGCAAGTCAGTTTTTTCATAATGATTTGTGCTCGAAATTTGTATCATTCAATATGAAGGTTTCCAAATTTAGTTTTTTAAAAATTTGCTTTCTAAGTAATGTGTCAATGTCCCATCTAGTTAAACCTTTATTTACTAAAACTAGAGATCACATAGGATAGTGACACGTTAAGTTAGAAACCAATTTTATGGCATTTCTCATTATTGTAAGTATTCCTGCCAGTCTCATAAATGGCTGGTCCTAGTAGTTGCAAAATTCAGCAAGTAGGAGAGAGGGAGAGAGATTTTTATTTTTTTCTAGGAAAAATTACAGTTTATCCTCCTAAAGTTGACAACGTTTTTCAATTCGAACACCAAAGTTTCAATTTTTGCAATCCACCCCCCCAAAGTTTCAAATTTTTGCAATTTGACCAATTGTATCCAAAACTTCCCATATTGCCCCTCATTTTTATTTTCTATTTTTTTTATAAATTTTTTTTTTAAAAAAAAAAAAAAAATCCGGGGTGGTCGTAGCCACTCCTTTGGCCATCTGGCCATTTTTGCACTTCCAAATTTGTTTTTTTTTTTCATAATTTTTTTTTTAAAAAAAAAAAATAGGGGCAATATAGGAATTTTGGGATAATATTGGTCAAATTGAAAAAAATTAGAACTTTGTGGGAGTGGATTGCAAAAATTGAAACTTTGATATTCGAATTGAAAAACACTGTTAACTTTAGGGGGGTAAACTGTAATTTTCTCTTTTTTCTAATACAAAAGGGTTAGAGGGTGAGATCAATTGTAGCTATCATACTTGAACGTGACTATAGTAGCACCAACTCGCAGGGCGCTGCTCAAGAGAGGTCTAGACGGTGAGAGAACTGCAGACGCTCTTTCAAGATCGACCGAATCATAGCTTAACATCCACCCTACTAGGACATCAATGGGACTTAAGGTGGTTAACACTAATAAGATAAGAAATTTTCATTGCGAGAGTCGAACCTAGGCCCTAATGCATGCCCAATCTCATGAAAATTCCTTTGAGACCATTCAACTACCACCAAGATGAGTTAGAGAGAGATGTTATCATCTTCATCCGGGCTCTGCAGATCATGTATTTCTAATCCAAATTGCAAGACTGCTGGGGATCCTCAATCTCTTTGTTTTTTATTATTTATTATTATTATTATTATTATTTGTTTTATTGAGGTGGCCCACCCATTAGTGTTAATGGACTGGGCCCAACAAATAGACTGGTACCAGGACCACCATCGGATCTGGTGACTCTGGTCTCTGGTTCTCTGTTGTCACATGGAACCATGTTCATATTATCCCAGCTCAGCTCTCAACACTTTGCCTGAACCCAATGCCACCTGGCTTTTGCAAATTCAAATTCTAGACGTTGGAGGGCCACGTCATCTTCTTCTCGAGTAGTGGCCTCTTTGGACAAAGGATTTTTTTGTGTGTATTGAAAATAAAAAGGATTTGATGTTTGAAAGTTGGAGCCAACTTTCGGCTGAGAGCAGAGTCGCGTGATAACAATGACACTTGGTGTTGATTAGGTAAATCACAAGCTCATAACCTGCACCGCATTCCACCTTGTCACTTTCCGTTGAATAAGACATTGCTAAAAAGAGTAATGCTTGGAATTATATTTTTATTTTATAATGATAAATTTATTTTTGTTAAAAAGAGATTTAAGGGTTTGTTGAAATTTTTCTGGTATAATAGCATTACTCCTTAATGTACTACAATCCTGCCTTAAGAGTTTAGAAAAAATATGTAAAAAAGAATTCATGAGAAGAGCATTGAACTTTATGATACTTTTCTTTTGATTTTATGAGAAGAGAAGTGAATTTCGTAATAACTATTTATATTTAGTAATGAAATGAAGAGCAGAAAAAATAAATGTTACGAATACTTCCCTTTCATTGCTCACTACTAAGTCCGTTTTCGGATTCAGATCCCCTTCAATTACTTAAAATTGGAGATTCTCAATGTTACGAAATCGTGGTCTTCATTTTAAGTTCAATGGTCTATAAAATGTCAACTGTTTTTGTATAATCGAGGTATTAAATTTTGATTTTAAGCTGACTGTTGTTTTACTGACGTTTAAATAATTTTATAGGGATCTAGATCCATTGAAATTCTTAGGGGAATTTCTGTTTCTGAAATTTCAGATCTAGGTCATCTATTTTTTATCTAAGTGTCATTGTTCTGCCACGTGTCCCACTACTAATAAAATAATAAATAATATTTATTATTTTATTAGTAGTGAGACATGTTGTAAACCAATGACTATTCGATGAAAACTGGATGACCTAAATCTGAAATTTCAAAAACTAGAATTCCCTAAGAATTTCAGTAGATCCTGATCCATTTTTTATAGACCATTGAATTTAAAATGAAGTGCCACGATTTTGTAACATAGGAATCTCCAATTTTGAGTAATTGGAGGGAATCTGAATCCGTCGGTTCTCTCCCCACTTTTCTTTTCTTTGTGCGGGCATTTAAAAAAAGTATCAATTTCAAAACGTGAGATTTAAATTACCATTTAAAAACATAATTAAACATTTGATAAAATTATGATTTAATCTTTAAAATTGTAGTTTATTTTTTTAAAATCATATGTTTTAAAAAACACACCCCTTATCTACGATTTGAAAATACATATTTTTCTACATTTTTCAACTACAATTTTTTAAGAACAAACTCTCCTAATACAATACACTTGGGTCCAAGACTTTTTCCCATTTTATTTCTTTCCTTTCCCATTCTCTCCATCTAAATACCAAAATTGAGTGAAGGGAAAAGGAAAAAAGCTATTAAAAAAGTTGCTGTACCATTATTCAACTGTAAAGTTTCTAATGCCATTACCTGTACAGCATTTGACGCGTTTAGTGGATAAAATCAACTTTCCTTTCCAAGATTGACGTATTACTTATGACCGATACTCTGTATTTTGCTCATGTCGATCGCATACATATTCATTCACACAAGGAAGTCCACAACCAAGCCATGTGAAAGCTTTCGAAGAACATGATCAAATTCACATTATGGTACTATAACTTGTAATGATGGTGTCATGGAGAGGAATTATCCCACTGATTTAGGGACACTTTTAAGTTGTTAACCATGCTTTATGTGTTGTTAGCGAAGAGGGCCATAGAAGAATGAATGAAAAGTGATTGAATCACCATCTTCCACAGAGAATAACAGTGCCCTTCTTTGGCAGTGAGATTCTGCAGCACTGCCATCCATATGAATGATTAACACCTCAGGACACAATGGATAATGGACAAAAAGAGATTACCCTACTAGTCTCCCCACTGGAGCTAACCAACATGGTAACATCATTTGCAGAAAATGTCAGTTTGCCATTCAATTAATTCTCAGGTACTTGCACAAAAGTTCAAAACTGTAGTTGATTAACCATGTCCATCTTCCCCAAAACAAACAGTCAAGACAGAAGAAATAAGAACCCAAAAAAGCATCAAAAAGACAGAATTAATCATCTTGGAAAAATGGATTAACATGTGAAAAGAATTAACGAAGGCACATTTCATGGTAATTCATATCTAATGCACCAGGGGTGCTTTGTCAAGCGGCCTGAATGTTGTAGGGGAAGAAGCCAGTGGCAGTACCTGTGAGGAGCTTGAAGGATATTGAGGTAGGTTGTGAGGAAGCTCACTCTCTTCGTTTTTTCCAGCAATGAATTTGAGGAAAGGCCCATCTTTTTCTTCTTCTGTGGCCACTGTCGAATTGGGAGAGGCTTTAACCCCAGAATATTGAACAGACCCACAATTCTGCAGTGCCCTTTTCTCCGCTTCTTCCCTCAATCTTCTATACAGTTTCTCCTCTGCATCCCTCAAGAACTTGAAGCTTGGAGGGGGTGAAGATCTCAGCCTGTTCATTTCTGCCTCCGCTGAAGATTCAAAGAGAGGGTTGAATCCGTGGTGGTTGTAAGAATCCAAAGCGTTCAAAGGAGGAGTCTTTAGTCGTGGGGAAGCCAAAGGGGCAAGGAATGGGCTGTCAACAGCCGCAACAAGATCACTCAAGCTCCTCGTTCTTGACCCTTTTCTGCTTCTATCACCTCTAGATTTCCCATCTTCAGACTCCAAATCCTCCTTGGTTTCCTCTTTGATTGTGAAGAGAAATCTTGGTGGGCCTGCAAGATTGTGCAGCCTCATGAGCTCTGATTCCACACCTTCTTCCCCAAAGGCCTTCAGCAGAAAATCCTTGCCAGAGCCCAGCTCTAGGTCTGGTTCTTCACAATTGGAATCTGGGTCTCTCACACTTTCTTGAGTGTTGTTGGTCTGCAAAGAAGAGGGTCTCTTCCAGCAGATAAATTGAAAGAATTCCCTCGCATATTTGCTGTAATCATCTTCAATCTCTGCGCTGGCGATTCTCCTCTTCCTCCACCATAACAAATAGTAAAGCTCTGCAACAAGAGCCAGCAGGAGGCACCCAAAGACCAGACTCAAACCAATTCCTAACCCACTGAAAGATGCCATCTCTGCCTGGAATTTCACATCCCCAGAACAAAGCTAATCTTGGGCTCAGAATTTGCTCAAACAGCTAACCTTCGACTCTGAAATAGACAAACAATTAAAAAAACAAAAAAAGCACTATTCCCTACAGAATCACAGAATCCATAAGGACCCTCCTTGCCAAACGGCCCAAGTACCCTTCCCTTCTATTAAATATCACTGACTAAGGTCTTACATGTAGCCTGAAACACACGCTACAGGGAAAACCAGGCACTGTGAAAATCCCGGAAATAAGAAACCTCTTAAGCAAAACAAACCCACCCAGACCACAAATTATGCGCAACCAATTAAAAACAAGGCCTTGGCTTAAAGGAATCTCATATAGTATTGTCAAAGATCAAACTTGAGAAAAGCTTAAAGGAATACTAACATGATTCGGATTGCGGGGATGCGTGGGCAAATCTTTGTACTATGTGGTTGTGTGGAATGGCTGGAGAGCATCTCACATGGGTTTGCAAAAGCGTGTGTTCCACTTAGTCATAATGGAAAATTTAAGCAAGAAAAGAACAGAGAGAGAAGGGAAAAAGTGGAAAAAAAAAACAAAAACAAAAACAAAAACAAAGCAATTATAAAAATAATTGGTAGTAATTGCATCGCCCACGCGCGCAACCACGTAAATTCTAATCCTGTTAGAGGACAATGCCAAAGAAAACACCCGTCACCCATGTACGTCCAGCTGGGTTGAGTTCAATATTTTTTTGTCTTTTTATTTTTCTTTTGAATAGAGAGAGGGAGAGAAGGGGGTTTTGTTTGTTGAATAAGTAAACTGTATTTGTAGAGCTTATTGGAATATACAACAAGAAGACGTGTAAAACACAGCGAATGAAATATGTCTTTAGAGTAGGACATTGACCCCTTTGGTTTGGTCGGTTTTTTGTAATTTCTGATGATCGGATTCCGACCGATTGGTGTCGGCCACTACCAATCAAATCACCCCTAACTAAATGGTAGATGCACAGGAATCCAACCACACTAAATGTCAATCAACCTTTGGTTAATTGGGGGTGCTAATCTAGCGGTTGATTAGTTCGGGTGTTTAGTGGACAGATTTTAACCATACCAACCACTTATCGACAGTTATTGAACTCTCATTGGCCAACAACCGACTTTCGACAGTTGGTAAGCGGAATAAAAATACTGTTTCGACATTTTTTTTTGGCTCGGTAGGCGGTATAAATTTTTTTATATTAGTTAACTGACTTAACCGATTTTTAAAGTGAATTTTAAATTTTATCTAGTAACTTTCCTTATTGTGCTTGGTCAGTTGATTTGTGGTTGTCATTTTAGTCTATGTTCAATGAATTTACTTTTTCTTTTTAGTTATAAAATATATTATTTATTGATTCTGTAGTTACAAGAAAATTTATAAATTTTAACATAAAAACTTGTAACCGACTTAACCAATTAACCAAAAAAGTTGAAATTATTCATTGTCGGTATGAAGTCCATTAATTAATTGCCTTAACTGACTTTTACGAATCGGTAGGCAAAAATGCCCTTACCAACATCGACCGAACCGATACTCACCCCTATGTTCTACAACCAACCAACTTTTGCCGGATCCTGGCCCATTTTGGTTGACTTCCAATGACAAGGGTGTGGAGTGGATGTGAAAAAAAAAATTAAAAATTAAAAAGCCTTTAAATTTTAACAAAAAGGTGGGTCGAATGTTAAAATATGGATAAGATTTTCAACATGCTTTTGACCCGACCCGATCCGACCAACATATCATAATAAATATGTAGTTCTAATACTCCGTGTGCAAACAAGCTCTTTACTCATTCCCTGCTTTCTCAATCTTGCAATTTTCTTACCTGACACACTTGGTAGACTTTCGGTATTGATCAAAGATGCAACAACGTGGTTTGATTAAATCCAAGACACTTCACTTCAAGCGAGTAATTGCATTGGCACACCACCCAAGTTCTTTGTGTATCAACACAATCGAAATAGACTTGGTGGCAAAAAAAATGAAAATATTAGACATTTTAAGACTATTTTTTCAAAAATTGTTATCAAATAATGTGTCACCATCCCATGAATTGATGACATACTTCTCAAAATAATAAATCTCATAAGATAGTGATACATCATTTGAGAACTAACTTTTAGGAGGAAAATTTAAAATGCGTAGCACTCTTTCAAAAAAATGCTCTATAAACTCGGACGGAAGTTCTTGTATTGACGTGTCAGCGGCGTTGAGTGTGACAAATGTCCTCGTTTCATTTGACATGATGTGGCAATGAGACCACGTGTCACACAAAACAGTCAAATGACTATAAAAAACACATTGAATGCAGCTTAATTTTGGTGAAGAGTGAGTGCGAGCTTTAATGGAGCCTCCATTGCTCGAGAAGTGTGAAGTTAGGGGCCGCAAAGTGTATCATGAAAGATGAAATGCATGGCCCCCAAAGCAGGTGCAGTGGACCCCTTCAAATTGATGTGTATTTGAAGAAGAAGAAGGAAGAGGTCTAATCGGAGCTGCTTATGATTTAACTTTAATAGGTACAATTCTATCCTGCCCCCATTTACACGCACCAAAGTATGCAAATATCTGGTCAAGGTCTATAGTCAAAACTAGATCCCCATCAGGGCCATCATCTTTACCTGCTTCTAACGAAATTTATTTGTACGGTAGTGATCAAATTGAACAGCATCTTTGATCTTCGTGGGGGGGAAGGGTCCACTTCTACACATGTTCCAAATTATATCCGTTGAGTAGCTTTGAAAAACAAACTTTATGTATTTGAAATGTTCTTATACCCATGAACAAACAAACATACATAAATTGGCATCTCTAGTTTTTAGAATATTTTTCATGAACAGAAATCAATCCAACAAACTAGGTCAAGTTGTTGTGGGAATTGGTAAGCTTGGTTTCGGACATTAATCCAAGTTTTGTAATCAAATTGTTTGAAGTAAATGTTTTTAGAAATTCTATATGCTTGCTCCTTTTGTGAGCAATATGATCATATATGAAAACTATTTAAGTTGGTGTTTCAATATTAGTGTTATAATATTAATCGAACCGAGTTAGAGAAAAAATATTAATTAAATACTATTATGTCGCGTGTTGGATTCAGATCATGTCGAAGTATGAATATAAAACTATATTGATCAATTATAACTCAATCTATTTAATTAAATATGTCAGACTCCTCAACCTTAACCCTTTAAGTTTGTGTTGAGTTCGTATTGAATTTACGAATCGTGTAAAAAATTGTCAGCTCTAACCTTAAACCATCAAATATGTGAAAGTACTCATTTAAGATAAGTAGAGAACCGTATATAAATCATTATATCATAAATCAAGAAAGTTTGGGCCATCATTAGCCCAAAGTCAGCTATGGGCTGAACTCTTTAACTATGAAGCATTTCATGCCCAACCCAACCAATAATACTGATCAAACCGTCTGGCTCACAATTTTTTTTTTTTTTTTTTTCAAGAAGGCATAAGCCCAACCATATTCATGTGTTTTGAAGATATCGTACGTCTCAGCATATTATAATTCTCGTGCATGACAAAAGTTTGGCCAAGTTTAATTTAAGTCCTGCAAGTGCCGGTTTTGTGAATTCGATACAAATTCAATATAAAATTAATGGGTTATAGTTGAATGGTTTGACCCCCTTAATTAAATGGATCAGATTATAATCAGTGGTGGAGCCAGCTATTTAATATTGGGAGTGCCGCTAAAATTTTTTTGGCGTCTCAAAAATTTGTTTTACCCTAAAAATTTGGTAATTCACACAATATATGCATCACAAAAAATATCTATAAAAGTCATAAATATGTGCTGAAAAGTGGTAGGTAAAATTGTAATTTTTTTTCTTTCTTTTTTTTAGGGTGCCGTGGGTAAAAAAAAATAAAAAAAATAAAAAAAAATTTAAGAAATCCTTGGGGGTGCGGCGTGCGGGAGACTACCGAAGGGTTGGTAAAATTGTAAATTTTTTTTTTTAGGGTGCCGTGGGTTAAAAAAAATATATATATATTTAAAAATCCACGGCACCCCCAAGGTACCACGTGGATCCGCCACTGATTATAGTTGACCAACATAATCTTTATATTCACCTACGCCTTGACACATGACACTTAAGATTAACGACTTGCAAATTCAACAAAAAACAAGTGAGTTAGGATTGATGAATCCGACCCATACTATTGGCTGTATATACTTCGACAGGACCTAAACCTAACACGTAAACACAAATTTTCACGCTTCAAATCTTTAAGAATCTTTACAAAGTTTGGCACTAGTCGAATGGTTAGGAAATCCAATCTTATCATTAAAGCTTTGATGTTGAGAATCACAATGGTGACACATCGAGTCGCAGAGTCATTGGGCAGGCTGTTCAGATATCAAATTTGTCGTCTATAGTTTGGTAGAAAACAGAGCATGTAGCCACTCTACATTACTCCTTGCTCATATTCTGTCTGTCCAAATACACCAGGTTAAGGAACATTGTCGTATGCGGACTAACACACACAGACATGAGAGAGAGAGAGAGAGAGAGAGAGATAGAGAGAGACGAGAAGGAAGCTCCACCAATCTGCATCGAATTCGGTGCAATACAGAGGAGCAGAGGAGGGCGTAGGGTGGTGGTGGTTGTGGTTCACGAGGCGGCGCTGAAAGGTGGCGGCACCTGAATAATGCGCAACAAACAGACATGTATAACTACTCCTATAATAGTTTAGCATCATAGTCAGCGTAAACCCTTTATCACGCTTGAGTGCTGCTGCCAATGCCAACCACCTATCATCGCCTCTGTTTTTTCCCCTGTTTCATTGACCCTGTGTGACGGCCTGCATTTATGGCGCTTCTGCATGCTCTTTCTCCTGTTTTGCTAACCCACGGGCCACGCCACCTTCATATACATAATTCAACTGCATCTGCATGCTGCTGCTGCACTATGAAAAGGTTATATATATTTGAGACTTCTTTTTTGGGCTTTTGGAAAATGGAAAAATTTGCTTCTGTTTTGGTTAGACCAAGTTTGAAGAAGAAGAAAAGAAGAAACCATTTTAGTGCTGTAGTAGTCCATGCGATCAGTTGCTCACTCATTCTATATATATATACAGTATTTTCTTGAAAAAACACTAGTGAAACCGAATGAAATGGGTAATGCTATAAGTCACCCTCTAATTTTATCAATCTCAAAACTTATATGGCGTGATTCTTATAACATTTGATTAGTGAAAATTAGTGTTTTTGATTAGAAAACTACACTACATAAACTATGAGAAAAATGAGAGGTTATGAATAAAATTACTCAGATGATTTATATTTCTCCTCAAATGAATATGATCTTTTAAAAGGCACTCAAAGATACAAGAGCAAAAAAGACATGTTAAAAAGTCCTCAACCCTCAAATTGTTTTATAAGAAATCTCCGAAATCCAAATAAAATCCATATGAAATAAAGCAAAGACGTTTGAATTTCATCTATCTATCTCTGCACCTCTCTGTTCCCACTCCAATTCCCAA
This sequence comes from Corylus avellana, assembly GCF_901000735.1. Taxonomy (NCBI): domain Eukaryota; kingdom Viridiplantae; phylum Streptophyta; class Magnoliopsida; order Fagales; family Betulaceae; genus Corylus; species Corylus avellana. Next base: position 18,054,978 of record NC_081550.1, on the reverse strand, counting down.
AGCCTAGCCCTTACCTACACCTTACAACCCAACCGGCTGTCTTTTCCTCTCGATGACATTTATACCCTTCCTTTCCTTCAATGGCGTAACCTACGTTACAGCCAGTCTCTGTCATTCCCGAGATATCAGCATTGAGGAACAAATAACCAACCTAGAACAAAGCGAAAAATATATTTCACTCTCAGCCGCTACCCGCCATGTTTTCAGAGATGTCAAGCACCAAAAACAATACGCATGTCATTCTCTCTCTCTCTCTCTCTCTCTCTCTCTCTCCCCGCTTCTTTGTTTGACCATCGCTCTCCCTCTATAAAAATGCCCATGCAAAAAAGTAATATATCATAATAATTCAAGAAAAAAACATGGAGGCTGATCATAATGTGGATATTGGTGGAGCGGCGGCGGCGGCGGCGGAGGGGGCTCCAGTAACTTCACGGTGGAACCCGACAAAGGAGCAGATAAGCATGCTCGAGGGCCTCTATATGCAGGGGATACGCACGCCTAGTGCTGAGCAAATACAGCAGATAACAAGCAGGTTAAAGGCTTACGGTCACATTGAGGGGAAAAATGTGTTCTATTGGTTTCAGAATCACAAGGCACGGCAAAGGCAGAAGCAGAAGCAAGAGAGCATGGCTTACATCAACCGCTATTTTCATAGGACTCCTCAGCCAATCTTTGCTCCTAATTGCCCAAATGGTCTGTCACTTCACCTTAATTATATTTCCCCAATACACTCTTATTCAAATTATTTTTTATTCGGTTTATATTTTCTAAATTTCTTATTAATGATGTAAAGATTATAAATTTATAAGGGTCAGGCTTGTTGCATTTCAAAAGTCTCGAAAAGCACCTTTCAAGACAGATGAGGCTATTTCTCTTGTGTTTGTTATGCAGGCTTCTTACAAGTACTGCAAAAACAACAATTCTGCAGAAAACTCTTTACAATCATTTCTACTAATCTGCCATTCTAAAAACTTTACAAGCAAAAACAAACATTTTAATATATATATATATACACACACTACTCAAATAGGATCAACCAAGAATATTCGCATGGATATGATACGTACACACAAGTTCTGCAAAACATACATATTGTTATCTATATATACACACACACTATTCAAACAGAATCAGCCAAGAATATATATTCGCATGGATCCACAGAAGTTCTGGAAAAGCAAACATATTACTATATATATCACGAAGTTCTTTATTCTCCCTTGACCTCCTATTAAACTTCCCAAGAGCAATAACTCAAATAGTAATATCCATAACATGGAATTCGATCTATTTTCTCTGCATTTTACAAAATCAAAATGATTGGTAACAAACCCAGTTCTCCTTCAATATTATCTACTATTTCCAATTCTCATCTTCAAATTGTTACTCTCTCTCTCTCTGCATGTTCTCCATTAATTGTGTATTCGAATTTGTTAATGGGGTCTTCTTTTTTCAGTTATCTGCAGCCCATATTACCTACCACAGAGCGATATAGGATTCTATCCGCAATATCACCATCCCAAAGTTTTGCTTCCCGGTGGAATCAGGAGGAGGCCAAGGACTGAAAAACAGGAGAAATCAAGAGCCTTCGATGATGATGCGCCTGTGCACATGGCAGGCAATAGTCAAGAAACATTGCCTCTATTTCCATTGCACCCAACAGGCAATTTACATGGAGAAACTGGAAAGTCTTCCATTGGTTCTTCTTCTGCTATGAACTCTACTAATACTCGTAGCTTTTCTGATCAGGTTGAAGAAGGTTCTGGTGATCAACTCTTTTTTGATTTTTTCTCAGGGGAGGGTTCCAGTGAAAGTGGCTAATCGAATGTTATTATGAGGGTCCCATGATGTATAATATCTTTTCATGGTCATGAGTTTTTGTGTTTAATTCCCTTCTTTCTGTAATCGATCGTTGGATCAAGGAAGAAGCTTACTTTTTATTCAAGTTTTATCTGATTGGCTTCGTCTTTTCACTTTTGAACAAAGGAGCCATTTTCCATGACTTTATCTCATACATGCACCTTGACACTTTGTTTCATGCATAAGTAATAATTTTCTTTGATGAATATGGTTAATTGTATTGTATTTATACTTATATAATATCATATAATTTCTATATAATCTTATTTTGATTGGACATGCACTGAGAAATTGAGTTATGTTTATTAATTATGGTTATGTATATCGATTATAAAATTGATTTTGTCATTGAATCTAGTTGTGAGTGTGTATAACTTATATAATTTATGCTTTGATATGAAATTGTATTAATCAGATCAATTTTTTGTGTTAACTAAAGTCATTTATATTAAATAGGGTAAATAGGTCGTATTGGTGTAAACTCGACATGATATATTTATTAAATGAGTTATGCGAGTTGTTTCATGTTACCTGTTAAGTTAAGGTCCTGTTATGGTTGACAAGTTTGACACGAGTAATTAAATGACTCGTCTTAATGTTAACCCATATAGTCGTATGTATTCACATGACTCGACATAATACAAACCCGATCCATTAACCCGAATTGCGACCCCTAAATTCAAAGCTACATTATTGTCACCTCCACGGGCTCCATCAAAAATCTTTTCAGTCATATATATATATGACTACTAGGGTTGTCTACCATCCTAGCAGCCAAGATTCTCGAACAACATACTCGGCGTATAACCTTTGTTGATCTTGAGATCTACCAACAATGATGTCAAACTCTAACTAACCATTTGCCAAACACTTGCCATCAATCTAACAACATTTGGTCTCATTTTCGATCACATATAGCTACAACCCTTTTGTGCTTGGAATGAGATCCTCTCAATTTCATTTGAAATAGAAATGGAGAGGAACTAATTGGTTGAAATTTGAGGAGCAAAATTGTAATTTTACTTTTGATAGATAATTTTGCCACTCAAAAGTAACTAACCGGTTCCTCTCTATTTCAAATGAAATGGAGAGGATCCGTTTGCTTTGTGCTTCTGTTTCACAATTAATTAGTCTCAAAAAGTCCTGATATACTACTACTAATAAAAATTAAGTCACAAGTTGGACTTATAATTAGAATCGGATAAGTTAAGTTTGTAAATGAATATGCAGTGGTAAAGAGCAATCTTTACACCCATTTATTACACATTTCATACTGATTGACGTAACGTGTATTTTAAGTAATTTTTCATGTCAGTCACTTTAAAAAAAAAAATCAGTTGAAACATGATACATTAGCCAATGTAAAATATGCGTGATTTAATGGGTATGAAGAGTAGCATATTGATAAATAATGGACTTAACATTTTAATAAATAGGTCAAATTTGATTAATAGCTAGATTACCAAATACCAAGCTTGGACATTACATATATATGGACCTAATTCTTAAACCATGGTCCATAACCATGAATTCATAAGATTGGTTTTGCCTTGGATTGGTTTGGCTTCATGAATTTCTTCGTGGGTTAAGAACAATTGCTTAACTGAAACTTGGAGTGAGATTGGTTTTAGGCTTGAACCAAGTGAGCATAAATTTGAATTGGTGGGCTTGTTAAGCAAAGTTGGACTTCAAGCAAAGAATTGTATGAGCCTATAAATATGGGTGGGCTTATTGAGTAGCTTGGAGCACTCGACTCACTGTGGTTAACAACAACAGACCAGGTGACATGATAAGGTGACACAAAGCTTGGCCATGTGGCGCCTTGCCATTTCACTTATTTCATCCAAACCACTCAATAAGCTTTCATGAAATAAGATTAATTAACCCCATTACATGTAATAGTGACCTATTACATGCAATAATATCCCTTGCGGCTTTTCTGAGTGCTAATTCCCAACAGCAAGCTAAGGAAGCAAGGTCCTATGAGTAATCAGGGGGTTTGTGAAGGTTAATTGAGATGCGGCTATGGATAACTGTAACCGTAATTGCAAGATGGGCATTGGGGTTATAATTCAAGATTGTAAGGGTGAGGTTTGGCTACTTTGTTTGTTTCGAAGGACTATATTATAGAACTGATTACTGCTAAAGCATAGCATTACGAGCCATTATTTTTTGTTGTGAGTTGGGGCACCAATGGGTGGAGTTGGAAGGCTATGCCCTTCAAGTGTTGGAGACTCAGTGTTACGTTTAAATTGGTTATTAATAAGATTATGCTCAAACACACTTTCATTAAAAACAAAAACAAACTAGGGATTACATATATGTAGACTGCACTTCATTTCACCACAAGGGATTTCAGCCTACTTGAGAAACTAAGGTTAATGTATTTTTTTTTCCCCTTATACGGAATAGGCTATCCTCAGAATAACAGAACCTGGGCTAAGGTTATCTTAAACACGTATGCAAACAGTGCAGTTCTACTACTAAACCAGAATAAACACAAAGCCTTAAATGAGGATAAGTATATCCTTGGAATGGAAGAGGGATGAACTAGAGTTCACCTGGATTGGTCTTAGCCTGTAACCCGAACACACTTTATCTTCTCCAATTAAACCTTCCTGCAACCTAGATTCATGCCCAAATCGCAAATACCATCGTCTGTCGGGCTGACCAAAAATTCCTCTACGGTCGTCTAAGCAGCGTACCACCACTTCACGGCTCCCCAACCACTAAACGGCGGCGCAAGAACAGCAACTGGAAGGAGAAACCGTCACAGAGGGGGAAAAATTTTCAGTAATCAACGGAACCTCCCAAGAACGAATGCTCTGACACCAGATGATAGGATCCAAGGGATTCTATCAAGAAAAATAAGGGAAAAAGAGAAAATAGTGATCAGTTCGAGGGGATCGGGCCTCCAATTCTTGCTTTCAAGCAAAGGTAAATTTGCTTGATACTTTGCCATACGGCATCCAACTTTTATAGAGGGAAATTAGCCTTTTTATGGAAATAGGAAATCTAGTGTAATAATTAAGACAAACGTAACTTTGCAAGAAAATAATCTAAATTCTATCACCCTATTACTTGTTTAGGGTTCCTGTCTAGTTAAGATCCAAAAGAATTTCATATTGATGGTTGTATTCACCAATAAAGTTACGATTTTTATTCATGGTGAAGGATTATAGTGTTGTTTTGGTGAGGTTAGGTTTGTCTTAAGAAAATTTGATTATATGGGTTTGCTATGAGGGTCTTTTGTTAGCTTTTGTGGGATTGAAAATTGTTTTTTTCAACAAAACGAAAGATACGCATTAAGGGAATAGGGGAAAATGGGAGAGGATTTGCTCACAAGCCTATCTATAGAGAACCACCACCCATCAACACTATTGTCCATGGATTCAAGTGCCATGTCTCATGAGGAATTGGAGCTAGAGATGAATCGGTCCATAATCCTTCCTCGGCCGCCTGATATTAATCTCCCGTTGTCTGTGGAGCGAAGTCCTTTGCAGTCGTGGAATACTGACGCTTTTGATATGTTGGATGTTGGCCTTGGTACTCAAATTCATGAGTCTGATACTTTCCTTAATCTGCCTAAGTCAGGGCGAAAATGCGCCAAGAGGTTGGACAGCGTGTGGGGTGCTTGGTTCTTCTTCAGTTATTATTTTAAGCCTGTGTTGAATGAGAAATCGAAGAGCAAGATAGTGCGGGGTAGTAATGGAGTTTCTGGATTTGATAAGACGGACCTTGAGCTGGAAGTGTTCTTGGTTCAGCATGATATGGAGAACATGTACATGTGGGTGTTTAAGGAAAGGCCTGAGAATGCGTTAGGTAAGATGCAATTGAGGAGCTACATGAATGGGCACTCTCGTCAGGGGGAGCGCCCGTTTCCATTCAGCGTCGACAAGGGGTTTGTTCGGTCTCACAGAATGCAGCGAAAGCATTACAGGGGGCTTTCAAATCCCCAGTGTGTTCATGGTATTGAGGTTGTTCCATGTCCCAGCCTAAAGGGTCTTGATGAGGAAGAACAAAAAAGGTGGATTGAACTCACAGGGAGGGATCTGAACTTCACAGTCCCACCTGATGCAAGTGAATTTTGTTCGTGGAGGAACCTTCCCAACACCGATTTCGAGCTTGAAAGACCCCTTCCTCCATTAAAGACAAATTCACAGCCCCACCCCAAAAAATTGCTTAATGGTTCTAGTTTGAATCTGTCTACTCGTTCAGCACACCATGTAAATGGTAGTGGGATGGATCTCTCACCTGCTTGCAACAAGAGGAAGAAGGATTTGTTTCTACAAGGTAATGATGAAGATTGTTTCTTGCTTATGAATCAACAAAATGATACAGAAATTCACCCGGTGGAACCACCCTGGTTAAATGAATTTAGCGGGGTGATGAGGAATGTATATGGACCTGTCACAGCTGCAAAAACTATATATGAGGATGACCAAGGATACTTGATAATCATCAGCTTGCCTTTTGCCGACCTTAAAAGGGTAAAAGTTACTTGGTGGAATAATCTCACACATGGTGTTGTGAAGATATCATCTGTGAGCACATCCTGCATGCCCTTTATCAAGAGAAATGATAGAACATTCAAGCTCACTGATCCATCTCCTGAACACTGCCCTCCCGGGGAGTTTGTAAGGGAAATCCCTCTTCCCACCCGGATCCCAGATGATGCCAAGCTAGAAGCATATGGTGATGAAACAGGAACTGGCCTTGAGATCATGGTGCCAAAACATCGAGTGGGACCCGAAGAACATGAAGTTCGTGTTTGCCTTCGTCCTCACCTTGGAGCAAATGAGCTTTTATTGTCTTGAATGAGAGACATTTATTGGGAAATGTAAGGGAGGCTGTCATTGTCATTTTTCCATTATTTTGTATCGAAGAAAGATTTTTTTTTTTTTTAAAAAAAAAATTTATCAAATAAAATTTTTACTCATGATTTTTCTTTTACTACTACATTGGACTCAAACTGATTATTCTGGTTTTTGTTGTGTATTCAAATAGCTTCGGTCTGGAACTGCTCCTGAGCTTCGAGTTTGAAGTTCTAGGGTCAGTGGTAAGGATCCTGCAACCTCATTGCTCACCTACTTCATATCTCTCCTAGATCTCTCAGGATCATCAACTTGGATAATCTACTCCCGCTGGGTTATTCTCAATTTTGAAAATCTTTCGGTGTATTATGTCTGGCAGATGTTTTTGTTCCAATTTTGTGATAGTGTTCGAGTAGAAACATGTAATATATATATATATATTATATACATGTGCAGTGCAGTCATTACAGCCGTGAGGTGCCTTTAGAATGGAACATCCAAATTTTACATGTCAAAGATGTCCTCTACCAGGTAATTGCGGTAATTGCCGTTTTTCTTCTCTCTTTTCAAAATAAAAATATTAATAAAAAAAAAAATTCAAATTATAAAACACTTTTAAATTACTTTTACTTTTTGAAACAAAAATAAAAAAATAAAAAGCTAATTTTTATAAAACATTTACAAGCCACTCACTTGTCCAACGTTAACATTCTATATCGCTTTTTCGAGTTTCTCAAATATAAATAGAATTAGCTCTATATATCATCTGCTCCTCTCACACAACAGGAAAAATAATACATCCTCTTCTGTTTGTTGACAAAGTAAGAAGGTGGGGTCTGGATTAATACAGTGATTTCTAATGCCAAAGAAGAATTTCATCACAAAATCACCATATTTGGTGGTCGGAGCCACCCCTTGTGTGGAGGTTGGAGGTGGCACTGACCATCAATCAAAACTAAAAACAAAACAAAAGCACAAAAACAACAGACAATAAGGGAAAATAAAAGGAACATTATTAATACTTCAAATACCAAGTTTTTCAAACATATACCATCATCGAGTTTTTCAAACAAAAGAAAATTCACAAAAGCAGAGAAATGATCGTTCCCAATCTAAAGGAACAACCCAAAAAGCACTAGAAGGCTAAAATATTTAATCAACTTCCTCAATCTTGGGGCCAGCACCGCTTCCACCTCCAGTAGTAGGACCATCCTCATCCATGGCTCCACCCATATCACCACCGGCACCTTGGTACATCTTGGCAATGATCGGGTTACAGATGCTCTCCAGCTCCTTCATCTTGTCTTCGAACTCATCAGCCTCAGCAAGCTGGTTCCCATCAAGCCAATTGATGGCCTGGTCAATAGCATCCTCAATCTTCTTCTTGTCGTTGGCCGGAAGCTTGGCAGAAATCTTTTCATCTTTGATGGTATTCCTCATGTTGTAAGCGTAGTTCTCCAGTGCGTTCTTAGCCTCGACCTTCTTCTTATGCTCCTCATCCTCCGCCTTGTACTTCTCAGCCTCCTGGACCATCTTCTCAATCTCTTCCTTGGAGAGTCGGCCCTTGTCATTGGTGATTGTAATCTTGTTCTTCTGTCCAGTGGTTTTATCCTCTGCAGACACATTCAGAATACCATTGGCATCAATGTCGAAGCACACGTTGATTTGAGGGACTCCCCTAGGCGCAGGAGGAATGCCGGAGAGCTCGAACTTGCCGAGCAAGTTGTTATCGCGGGTTCTGCTCCTTTCACCCTCGTACACCTGGATCAGCACGCCAGGCTGGTTATCGGAGTAGGTTGAGAACACCTGTTCCTTCTTAGTGGGAATGGTGGTGTTCCTTGGAATCAAAACAGTCATGACACCTCCGGCAGTCTCCAAACCAAGCGAAAGAGGAGTAACATCCAGCAACAACAAGTCCTGCACCTTCTCATTACCCTCACCGCTAAGAATTGCGGCCTGAACAGCAGCGCCATAGGCAACCGCCTCGTCAGGGTTAATGCTCTTGCAAAGCTCCTTTCCATTGAAGAAGTCCTGCAACAATTGCTGAACCTTGGGGATCCTAGTAGACCCACCAACAAGAACCACTTCATCGACGCTGCTCTTGTCCATCTTAGCGTCCCTCAAACACTTCTCCACAGGCTCCATACACTTTCTGAATAAGTCCATGTTAAGCTCCTCGAATCTTGCTCGGGTAATTGTCGAGTAGAAATCAATACCCTCATACAAAGAATCAATTTCAATGGTCGTTTGCGCAGTAGATGAGAGAGTTCTTTTAGCCCTCTCGCAAGCGGTCCTCAACCTCCTCAGAGCCCTGGGGTTTCCACTGATATCCTTCTTGTTCTTCCTCTTGAATTCCTGGACGAAATGGTTCACCATCCTGTTATCAAAATCTTCACCTCCCAAGTGGGTATCACCAGCTGTAGCTTTCACTTCAAAGATGCCCTCTTCAATGGTGAGAAGCGAGACATCAAACGTCCCACCACCAAGATCGAAGATGAGCACATTCTTTTCACCAGAGCTACTTGCCTTCTTGTCAAGCCCATATGCAATAGCAGCGGCGGTTGGCTCATTGATGATACGCATCACATTGAGGCCAGAAATTACACCAGCGTCCTTTGTGGCTTGACGCTGCGAGTCATTGAAGTATGCAGGGACGGTGACAACAGCATTCTTAATAGTTGTACCAAGGTATGCCTCAGCGATCTCCTTCATCTTTATGAGAACCATGGAGGAAATTTCCTCCGCAGAAAATTGCTTCTCTTCTCCCTTGTAATTGACCACGATCATGGGCTTGTCCCCAGGCCCAGCAATCACCTTGAATGGCCACAATTTAATGTCGCTCTGCACCGATGGATCACTGTACCTCCTACCAATTAATCGCTTGGCATCTGAATACCCAAATAAAAACAAATTCATTCAGAACATTATCCAAAATTATCTTTGGGTTTAGACACACTTAAATCAGAAAGCAACAGAAAATCCTTCAAAAAAATCTATTAGCAATTGGAAGTTAAAAATAACATTCCTGAGACTCGATTGAATCCAAAAACGTGGAATTTTGACTTAAAAATCAATGGGTAGTATAGTTTCGTCATGAATATAAGTATTCCACGATAATCTAAAACGATTCTTCAACATTCATAAGGATAGAGATTGATTACAAATTCCTCTAGATGTTCATAGAGGTGTAGATTGATAAGAAAAGAAAATAGATCACATGCAGAGGTAGCACTTCCTCAAAACAGAACCACTATGAAACAACACTGTTTATAACGAATTTTTCTTTACTTTTACTTGGTTAGCTTGATTAACGATTCTTCAACATTAACAAGGATAGAGATTGATTACAAATTCCTCTTGATGTTCATAGAGGCGTAGATTGATAAGAAAAGAAAATAGATCACATGCAGAGGTAGATCTTCCTCATACCAGAATGAAACAACACTGTTTATAACGAATTTTTTCTTTACTTGATTAGCTTGATCAACAATTCTCTCCCTTCACTTTTTTCCTCTAGAGGGTTAATGAATATGTAAATATTGCGATTAATGAATATGTAAATATTGCGAATTAAGCTTCATCGCCTATCTATAGTTCAATTCACAAAAAAACAGAGACATAGATCTCCAACACTATTCTTTCTCTCTCAACCGAATAACTGAAACCCTAATCCTAGAATCCATTAAAAAAATCAGGAATACCAGAAAAAAGAAGCTAACGAAGCTCTAATTCAAACGTAAAACCAGCAAAGAGCAGTGATCAGAGAGCTAAGGAACTCACCGAAAACAGTGTTGGTAGGGTTCATGGCGACCTGGTTCTTGGCCGCATCGCCGATCAGACGCTCCGTGTCAGTGAAGGCCACGTAAGACGGCGTCGTCCTGTTCCCCTGGTCATTTGCAATGATCTCCACGCGGTCGTGTTGCCACACCCCCACGCACGAGTATGTCGTGCCCAAGTCGATCCCAATCGCCGGTCCTTCGCTCTTCGCCATAGCAGATCAACCACGAAAAATTCAGACAAAAACACTGAAAACAAGGAGAGATTTGATTTTTGCGAGATTTTCAGACAATTTTGCTCAACTGAGGAGTGGGAGGGAGGGGGATGGGTTATAAAGAAAGTTTGATTTCTGGAAGGTTCTGATCGGGATCTGTGAGCCGTACGATCTAGATTTTTCAACTGCTACAAAAAGGAATTTATATTTTTAACGGTGGGGATCTCTCCCGCTTTTCGTCGGTCTTTTACCGTCTAGGCGGTTCGAGAGTTTTCTTGTATTGTTTGGAATTTTCTTTTTTTCATTAATTTTTATTGGAAGACATCTCCCGCTTTTCTTCGGTCTTTTAACTCTCTAGGCGGTTCGAGAGTTTTCTTATTAGCTGCGTCGTGTGATTTGCGTCTGTGACGGTCAGCTCTGATTGGCTGATTCTGTCGATACCAAATTTGGGAAAGCACCCATGAGTTTCCTTCAAATATTTGAACTTCTTTTTTTTTTTTTCCCCCTCTTGAGATTTTTTTTTTTTTTTTAAAGATTAAATTTCATTACTCAGAACAAAATACAATGAAGCAACCCCCCGGCTCAACTGGGGTGGCAAGCTACCCCTTAATTTTTTATTTATTATTTCTTTTAACTTGGGATGGGGGCATTTTAGGGAAAAAAAAAATCAAAATGGTCAAATTGCAACAATTTGGAAGTTTGGGGGTAAAGTGTCATTTTTTAAACATTAGGGTTAAAAGTACAAATTGATAGATAGTTCAGAGAGGTAAAATGTATTTTTTCCTTTTTTTTTTTAATCATAATTGAACCTTAATTAAGCAGCATTGACTAACCATTTTACCCTAATTGAGGTCTTAAAATATTTATTTTGTTAAACAAAAACTTAATTATACTATAATAATGGGTTAGAGAAAGTTAAGATTAAATTATTCTATAATAATGGGTTAAACAAAATACAATGAAGCAACCCCCCGGCTCAACTGGGGTGGCTAGCTACCCCTTAATTTTTTATTTATTATTTTTTTTAACTTGGGATGGGGGCATTTTAGGAAAAAAAAAATCAAAATGGTCAAATTGCAACAATTTGGAAATTTGGGGGTAAAGTGTCATTTTTTAAACATTAGGGTTAAAAGTACAAATTGATAGATAGTTCAGGGAGGTAAAATGTATTTTTTCCTTTTTTTTTTAATCATAATTGAACCTTAATTAAGCAGCATTGACTAACCATTTTACCCTAATTGAGGTCTTAAAATATTTATTTTGTTAAACAAAAACTTAATTATACTATAATAATGGGTTAGAGAAAGTTAAGAGGGTGCTAGAGGTTGAACTTAATTTTTTTTTTTTTAGAATAATATTACTCTTTATACTAATTTTTTACACCAATTTCACTCATGTAATAGACTTTAAGAGCTTGAGTATGATGTGATTAAGATTGGGCTCTCACTTGCTTCTGTTACCCACAACAAGAATTAAAAGTTAAAACACCTAACCCAGGAACACCTAAAATACAACGAGTTACATAGCTATGTTTGCAATAGAATTATAGACTCCACAAACAAAAACCATATTACAATGCCTAGGAAAAAAAGAAAAAGAAAAAGAAATTTACAGATGGAGACTTTTTATAGGCTAGTGAGATGCTAAATGTATCAATTCTTACCACTAGTACCAGCTCCTTGGTACATCTTGGCAATGAAAGGGTAACAAATGCCCTCCAAATCCTGCATCCTATTGTCAAACTCATGTGCCTCCACAAGCTGGTTCCTTCCAAGCCAGTGGATGGTCTGCTCAATTGCATCTTCAGTCTCTGCCAAAGCGTTCTTCACATCTCTGATTCTGTACCTCATGTAGTAAGCACAATTTTCTAATGCTTTCTTTGCCTCAACCTTCTTCCCATGCTCCCTATCCTCAGGGATGGTCTTAGCCGCCTTCTTATGCTCCTCAGCCTCCTGTGTCTTAATTATCTCCCTCTCAGGCTCCTTATCCTCTTGGGTGCCTCCACCCATGGCCATCTCCTCATTCTTGTGCTCCGGCTCATCCTGAGCCATATTGTCATCACCATCAGAGCCATGCTCAATCTTGTAAATGACCGGGTTGCATATGCTCTCCAGCTCGCTCATCTTGAACTCAAATTCATCTGCCTCTGCAAGTTGGTTTCGTTTGACCCAATCGATAGCCTGCTCGATTGCATCTTCAACCGACTCCCTGTTAGCAGATGGGACCTTGGCTGCAAACTTGTCATCTTTAAATGTGCTCCTCATGTTGTAAGCATAGTTCTCCAGTACATTCTTTGTCTCCACCTTCTTGTTATGCTTGACATCCTCAGCCTTGTATTTCTCAGCCTTCCGCACTAACTTCTTGATCTCTTCCTTGGAGAGCCTGCCTGTATTGGTGATTGTAATTTCTTTCTTACTTTCAGTGGCTTGGTCCTTGGCAGAGGCGTTCAAGATACCATCAGCATCAATGTCAAAGCAAACGGTGATTCTTGGAACTCCACGAGGAGCAGCAGGAATGCCTCTGAGCTCAAACTTGCACAGAAAATTGTTTTCACAGATCCGCGTATGTTCACCCTCATACACCTCTATGCACAAACCCCCCTGGTTATCAGAGTGGGTTGAGTAGTTCTCCTCCTTCTTGGTGGGAATGGTGGTGTTTCTCGGAATCAGCACACTCATGACATCCCCAGCAGTCTTCACACCAAGCGATAGAGGAGTGACATCCACGCACAAGATGTCCTTCACCTTCTTACTAGCATCGTGGTTGAGAATCGCAGCCTGAACAGCAGCACCATAAGCAACAGCCTCATCAGGATTAATCCTTTTGCAAAGCTCCTTCCCCATGAAGAAGTTGTGCAGCAATCTCTGAACCCTGGGGATCCTGGAAGACCCCCCAACCAGAACCACATCATGGACATTGCGCTTATCCATCTTAGCATCCTTCAAACACGTCTCAACAGGCTCTATACACTTGCAGAATAAATCCTTATTAAGCTCCTCAAACTTGCCTCGGCTGATGCTCGAGTAGAAGTCAATACCCTCGCACAAAGAATCAATCTCGATTTTTGTTCCAGTCTTAGATGACAGCATCCTCTTAGCCCTTTCACAAGCAGTCCACAACTTCCTAAGAGCCTTACCTCCACTAATTTTCTTCTTATGCTTTGCCTCGAACTCCTGAACAAAATGCTTCACCATTCTACGGTCAAAATCTTTACCTCCCAAATGGGTATCCCCAGCTGTAGCTTTCACTTCAAGAAAATGCCCATCCATGGTGAGAAGTGAGACATCCAACGTGCCACCACCAAGATCAAAGATGAGCACATTCTTCTCACCACCACCATTTTCATTGTCAAGCCCATATGCAATAGCAGCAGCAGTTGGCTCATTGATAATACGCATCACATTTAGGCCCGCAATGACTCCGGCATCCATTGTGGCCTGACGTTGTGAGTGATTGAAACGAGCAGGAACAGAGATAACAGCATTTTTTATCTCTGAACCACAATGAGCCTCTGCAATCTCTTTCATCTTTATGAGAATCATTGAAGAGATTTCTTCAGCCAGAAACTGCTTTTCCTCGTACTTGTAGTTGACAACAATACTGGGCCTCCCATTATCAGGGTTAGCAATCACCTTAAATGGCCACAATTTCATGTCATGTTGCACTGAGGCATCATTGAATCGCCTTCCAATCAAACGCTTAGAGTCTTCATACCACCGACATAAACATCAACAAGTAAACAAGTCATTACATTAAACATTCTTAGCTTCACAATAAGTACATTTTGTCACCTTAATTTGTTTCGAAACCATTAGAAAGCGAAAAGGGTCAGATTTTTATGCTACTTAAAAGAAAGACCCCCAACCAATGGCGGAGCCAGAATTTTAGTTTAGAGGAGTCAAAAAAAGAATTATTATGAAAAAAAAAAATTATTTTTTTACATATTATTTTTAATTTTAATATATAACAAAAGATAAATATTATTTAGTAGAATGCAATGATATGCCAGTGAAAATTGACTATTGATCTTTATTTTTATAAGCCCTTACTAATTCAAATGCTAATTTTTACTGTCAAATTATTCCAAGTTGCATGACAATCGTATAACAATCTACTAAATACATTTAACTACTATATTCCTTAAAAATTAATTTAAAAGAGCAATTTACATATAAAAACTTAATCAATGTAAAATTTTAATTACATACCTAACACTTTCTTGACAAATTTGGCTAGGCCAAAAAATACACTAATCACAAATCACACTTGGGCAACTCAGTAGTGATGGAATGAGGGAGGGCCAGTATAGGCCATGCCCCCCCTCGATCAATTCTTGAGGAAAAAAAAAAATTAAGGTCAAATTTTCATTTTTAAATATTTGGCTCTTACCCACAATTCTTTTGGCCCACTTATAAATATTTTTGGCATTACCCAATAAAAATTTTGGCCTACTGCTTCTACCCAAAAAATCTTTTGAGCCATATTCATTAAATAAATATTAAATATTTATATTAATAAACTATTAAATAAAACATCTAAAACGACGTCGTTTTGGAGGGAAAATAAGATGAAACCCATAGGGATAGGGTTTCATCTTATTCTCTCAGTCCCTCCCTACCTCTCAATCCTCATTCTCTCATTCCATGGCGCCCTCATTCTCTCGTTTTTCATCTTTTTGGAAACATTTTGCCCAAAATGATTAAAATAAGCTCAAAAATAGCTAATTAAAGGCCCAAAATATTTAAAAAGCCCAAAAGCCAAAAAAAAAAAAAAACATTTATAACCGGTCGGTTATTGGATTGAATAACCGATAACCGTCGGTTATAAAATAACTGATAACCGCCTATGCGGTTGTGGTTGGGAATATTAAAAACTAATAACTGACCAAGTCGGTTGCGGTTACTGGTTATAGCCAATAACCGATGGTTGTAACCGATTGAGCACCTCAAATTTTCAATCTAGGTCTTAAATTTTTTTTTTCTTTATTTCTTCTAGTTTATACCCTAGTGTGTACCTAACCACTTTGTGGATTTCCTTAAGCTATTGAACCACTACTTTAGATGATACAAAAAATAATAATAATAAATAAATAAAGAAATTTATGCCTTGGCCCTTTTTTTTTTTCCTAAGCTTATGCCTTGGCCCCTACCTACAATACTTTATGGATCTGTCCATGCAAGTTAGGCCTCGATTTTATTATTTTGCTAAATCAAATTGTACTAAAGTTTTATATATGTGCTTATACCTAGGTAATTTGCATTTAGAATTCAAAAAAAAAAAAAAAAAACTTAGGTTTAAAGCATTATTAATTCCTTTTTTTAAGCATGTTCCAAGTGGAAAAAGATTCTCTCAATTTCAAATCCTCTCCATTTAGTACATTTTGAAGGGTAGTATTGTCCAAAATTTTTAATGATGATAGTGCATTTAATGCACTACCATTCAAAATGCACTAAATGAAAGAAATTGAGAGGATTCTTTTCCGTTTCAAGTTGGCGCCAGAGTCCTCCTCATTAACTCCTTTCAACTTTTAAATTTCATTAGTTTTTTTTTTTTTTTTTTTTTTTTTTTTAAATAATAATAATAATTATAGGGTCAAAGTCTGAACAAACTTGGAAAAAAAAAAAACCTTCTATAAGATGCGAGGTGTGTTAGGATTATAAACAAATTTTATAGAAAATTTTTTATAAACTGATGTGACACAACATGATTGAGTTTTTCAAAATTTGAACTTACCTTATATCCAATCATGTTGTACCAAGTCAGTTTGTAAAAATTTTACTGTAAAATTTGTTTGTAAGCCTAACATTTCTCGTAGGATGAGGCTGTAAAAGCCTACTTTTACGGCATTCAATAAAAATTTGACAAGTAAGCTAAAAACATCAAAAAGCAAATAAGCATGAAAACACTGGAACATAATTTCTTGAGCACTCCTCAAAGGAAAAACTCACGTTCCCTGTCTCTCTCTCTCTCGCACGTTGGAGGAGGATATCTCTCAGCCCACTCTCTCTCTCTCTCTCTCTCTCTCTGTGTCTCAAGACAGTGAAACTCATTAGCGTGTTCTCTCCCAGACGCTCTCTATCTCAGATCTGGAAGTCGACGCTCTCTCTCTCAGATATGGAAGTTGACAGTTGCTTGGGGGTTTTGGGCTACTTTTCATTGCTGGGTCCTTCTCCAAAACCACCGAGAAAGAGAGCAATAGAGATGGGTGTGATTTCGGCGGAGAAGAAGGGATGAAAGAGGTATCTCTCATAAACTCCACCGGCGCCGGTGCTTTGGCTTCGGCTATCAGACACGACAGTGCTCCTCCACCGGCGGCGTTGCCGCGTTGGGCTGAGAGGAGTTGTTGGGTTTTTTAGGGATAGATCGTTCGTGGGTCTCTTGCAATGGGAAAATTGGATTTTTTTTTTTTTTCGCCGATGATGTGGCAAAATTTAGTTGGATGCTGTAAAAATGGGGTATTACAACTGATAGTAGCCTAGTAGGGGCTCTCAAAAAAAAGTGTCCGGACAAAACAAGTGTTTCTTCCTTATTCAAACGGTGCGTTTCTCTTTACCTAAACGTTGCGTTTTGCTAAAAACTAAAAGCCGTCTTCCCCATCTTCTTTCTTCAACCTTCATGCCCTAAAGACTTAACAGTTACAGAAGAATAAAAAAAACGTCGGTAACTGAGCGTAAATCCATGTCCTCTTGATCGATGCCCCTTGATGAACGGCTGAAAGTGGGCAACCCCAATCACCCCCATCCAATCTGCAGTCACTGCCATTCAAAACCCAAAAGAACCGATAGCCAAAACCCAGCCACCGTACCGTTGATACCCAACAAAAAGAAACCCCACCAGAAAATACCAAACAGCTCACACTCGTTTCCCAACGACCAGAAAACACCCGAAATTCTAATTTTCAAATCCCAATCCAAACCCAACAACCAAACACCCAAACCCAAAAGAAAGCAATTTTCCTCATTATCATGAAAGAAACCAAACCAACATAATAAAAAAATTTTTAAAAAAATCCAAAATTTCTCTGCAAGCTAACAGAATTACAGAACCCATATATATGTACATAAAACAAACAACAAAAACAGAGAACCAGGAACTCACCAAAAACAGTGTTGGTAGGATTCGTGGCTGCCTGGTCCATGGCCGCATGACCGATCAAGCGGTGAGTCTCATTGAAAGCTACAAAAGATGGTGTTTTCCGGTTCCCAAGATCATTGGGTATGATCTCCACCCGATTTTGTTTCCAAACTGCCACGCAGGAGTAGCATGTTCCCAAATCAATCCCAATCGCCGGACCCTGCACTTTCCCAGCCATAGCTTACAAGAATTGACAAGAAATTAAAAAAGATAATGAAAAACAAGGAAGAAATCTCTTGGATGTTTGAAGAGAAAGATGATCGATCACTGGGAATTCAGTGGAAGAGTGTAGTGGGAATTGGAGATCAGGGCAAACTAATTAGTATATAGACATATAGTGATGGAGGAGCAGGTAGACTGCTAGACTTGGCTCGCAAGTTTTCAGCAGATCGAGTTGTTTGTCTGATTACATGAGAGTTGCAATTATTGTTTGTGGAAAGCCAACCCATATTCGATTCCTTTTCCACTTTTTCGTATGATTGTCAATTGATGTCTTTCATTCTTTTCCTAATCTATTGTGGGTCAAAAAGCTCAGCATTTCTCAGGGAAAATAATTTATATAAGGAAGTTGCGCGAGTTTTGTGCAACCAATGAGAATGTGATATCTAAGTTAAATTTATCAAACTTAAGGTTTTTCAAAAAAGCTTAATTACACCAAATTATAAATAAAAAATAAAATAAAATTGAATGGGTGGCTGGCTAGCCACCCCTCCCTGACTTGGGGTGGCTCGCCGGCTGCCCCATACACTACAAAAAAATAATTTTTTCTTGACCAGAATTTTTTGACGTTTTTCGGTGTCCGACACGTCAGAAAATTTTTCTGACGTGTGTTGATTGTCAGAAACATAGGTGTTAATAAAATTTTTTTTCTGACGTGTTAGTGGATAAAACGTCAGAATTTTCTGACGTTTTAATGTAGCACACGTCAGAAAATTTAGTTTTTTTTCTTTTTTTTTATTTGTTTGTTGAATTTACGATTAATTGCTTTTTTGTTTGCACCTTTCCATTTGTTTGATGTTGTTTAATCTTGAATTTTTGGTCAAGAAATTTGCTCCACTGCTTTGGTCATTGAATGATTGGCAGCCACAACATGGGTCGTCGAGAAAGCTTTTCTGCCAAGAGGCCTTAATTTCATCTCCTTTTTCAAAATGTCAAGGTTTGACTGGAATTTGACAGTGTTGTTGATCTTAGATTAATAGATAGAGCCACATAGAACCTGTCCGGCCAACCGTAGCCAGCACTTCCATGCCTAGTGTTTTGCTATGTAAGCTTAAAAAATGTACTACCAAAGAACTGCAGAAGAACACTAAAGTGTACATTCAGAAAACGGAGGAGCTCTTGTATATATACCTGTGAGGAGCTCTTGTAGGGGCTAGAAACGGAGGGAGAGAGGACGACGGCCGGAGATCGATGGCTGAGAGACGGTCGGCGGGTTTAGCTGTGGAGGATCGGAGACTTCGTGAGAGAGAAACTACTGAGCTTGAGAGAGAGTATATATATATACGGCCGGTGGGTGGAGAAGAGAAAAAAGAAGAAGCTTGATCAAGCTTCAGCTATGGCGGAAGAAAGAAAGAAAACGGAGAAAACAAGAGAAAAAGAAAAAGCTGAGAGATATACCTTGGGCAGTGGTCTTCCAGCTGGGGGACATAAAAGATATATAAAAAAATAATGAATATTCAAATATTCAAAGCTGAGAGATGGGACGTGTGCGAGCGGGGATTCCTGAAGCGCGCCTTCGCTTGAGGGGATTCCTGACGTGGTATTTTTACCACGTCAGGAAATTCTGACGTGCCAGGTGTTGCACGTCAAAAATTTCTGACGTGCAACACCTGACACGTCAGAAAAGCACTCTAAAAAACAAAATAATCTGCACATATATATAAGTTTAATTTATATATATGTTC
>NC_081550.1:18016783-18034783 GCF_901000735.1 Corylus avellana | reverse complement strand
TGGGGTGGCCGGCAAGCCACCCCAAGCCATGGGAGTGGCTGTGCGGCCACCCGCATGGCTTGGGGGTGGCTGCCGGCCACCCAAAGTGGGGGAGGGGTGGCCAACTGGCCATCCCTTCAATTCTGTTTTTTTTAAATAAAAAAAATTAATTTTTTATTTTATTAGAGTATAATCTGATGTGATTGAGTTTTTGTTTTAAGTATAAATCTAATGAAATTGGCTGATGTGTCAACTTCTTATTAGTGGTACAAAATGTGACTTTTGTGCAACCTCCCTATATAAGTTATTCTCTTTCCAATGACCATGAATCTAAAAGCATCAATTAATTATTGGGTTAAATACTAAATACCCCCCTGGGGTTTAATAACTTTATTTTTTCCTCCTGGGGTTTGGTTTTTATCATAGGACGTCCATGTGATTTTGATAAATGACCAAGTTAGTCTTTCCGTCAGTTGACCTAACGAAATTCCACGTGGACCAATCAGATGTTGGTGGTGGCCGAGCCATCCCCTTGGCCATTTGGGGGTGGCTCTTTGGCCATGGCCACCTCCATCTGGCCGAATGGGGGTGGCTCGGCCACCCCCTTGGCTCCAAGGGGGCGGCCGAAACCACCCCCAGTGGGTGCTGGGGGTGGCCGAAACCACTCCCAACCACCATTGGGGGTGGTTTTTTTTGCGTTTTTTTTTGTTTAAAAAAAATAAATAAATAAAATAAAATAGGTGGCATGTGTCAACATCTGATTGGTCCACGTAAAATTCTGTTAGGTCAACTAACGGATTGACTAACTTGGTCATTTATCAAAACCACAGGGACCTCCTGTGATAAAAACCAAACCCTAGGGAAAAAAAAATAAAGTTATCAAACTTCAAGAGGTATTAAGTATTTAACCCTTAATTATTATATTGTTATCCATATTCACTTTAAATTATATATATATACCATTTTGATCGAAATGGTTGAAATATATTTTATTATGGGATGTAAATGTAAATCCATATGCATAAACTTTTGTTTTATTCTTTTTTATTTTATCCTTTTCAGCCATTTGGTTATGCATGTAAAGTTGTGTTTCGGTTGATACATTACTTGTTAAATTATTTATAATTTAAAATTGTTAAATTATAAGAGACTGGATGACTCTTTTGACTAGGAATCTTTTTTTTCAAAAAAGTCTTTTTTGGCTGATAATATTCGTGTGTTCTAATCATTTGACTAGTAGAGCCCAGCCCAACTTTTTTTTTTTTTTTTTCTTGAATTTTTAAACTGAATGACATAATTGTACTTTTATGTTGTTTTTGTTATTTATTTGATGGAAAATAGTAACAAAAGTTTGGATTTATATAGATATTCAAAATACAAATCTTAATTTTATCAAATTGAAAATTGGAATATCATTTTTTAAAAAAAAAAAAAAAAAAAAGAATTGGCATAAATCCACTTGGTCATGTTCAAGTTACATTCTCGATCCTAGAGTAATGCTATAAGGCGGACTAGATTTTTTTTTTGAGTTTTCTCGAATGTGATGTGATTTTTAAAATTACCATTCAATTTGTGATCATTATTATTAAATTTTGATTTATTAATAATTTTAAAAGTCACATCACATTTGAAAAAATTCGAAAAGAATTATAGTCCTTCTTATAGCATTACTCTAGGATCGAGAATGCAACTTGAACACGACCAAGTAGATTTATGCCAATTCTTTTTGCTTTGTCTTTCTATTTTTAATTTTTTAATATTTTTGCAACTTATATTAATTATTGTTTGTGTAATGCATGTAGTTGAAGATTGGGTAACTTTTAAGAAAGTAGCATACCATGGCAAAAGGGTAAAAGAGAATTTAACGAGGGATAACTTTATCGGTTTTTACTTTT
This sequence comes from Corylus avellana, assembly GCF_901000735.1. NCBI lineage: Eukaryota > Viridiplantae > Streptophyta > Magnoliopsida > Fagales > Betulaceae > Corylus > Corylus avellana. The sequence continues at coordinate 18,032,909 of NC_081550.1, read as the reverse complement.
GACTTACATTCAACATTTAGAACTTGTTTGAAATTGCGCTTGAAAAATAAAACTTTTAATTTTTTTTTTTTTTTTAAAAAGCTTTTAGGTAAAAGCTTCATTTTTAAATTTTTATCAAATGCGTTTTGACTATTTTTAAGTTTTTGGACTCTTAAAAGCGCTTTTAATTTCTTTACTAAATGAGTACTTTTTTTTTTTTTTTTTCAAACGAACTTTTTGAATGTTAAAAGCATTTTTAGGTCCCTCAAACACAATCTTAAACAGGTCTTTACTCATTTTAGTTCTCTAAAATAGCGTAAGCTCCAATTTTAAACATTTTGTTTTTTTTGTTTTTTTTTTTGGTACTAGTGTTTGCCTACGTGTTATCTTATTAATATATCAATCCTTAGTATATATTTATGAATTTTGACAAATATATTTTTTGTTATACGCATATTTAGTTATAAAAGAATTCTTTTTTATTTAAAATTTATCATATTAAGAAAAAAGAAAATCGACTCCTTCAAAAATCAGCCACTTAATTGTAAGAGTAATTACGCGATAGGACCGCCGCATTAGATGTGGTCCCCACCTAACTATTGCTACTTGTCCAAGAAGTTATCCCTTTATAAAAAAAGCAAAAAAAAAAAAGAAAAATCCAACTTTATTGATGACCCAAGCAGCTAATAAGGAAGGTGACGTAGGTTAGTGACGTTCCTACAGTGGGAAGAAGAAGGCATCAAAGACGACCAAGACTTGCCTTTAAAAAAAAAAAAAGAAAACGGCCACCAAGACTTTACAATACTTTAATTTTTTATTTTATTTTTTTTGTTGAGAGACTTTTACACTTTTTTTTACGGAGTTGAATGATTGAATGAAGACTGTTGCACTCCACTAGACTAAAAGCTGACATAAAAAAACAAATCAATGAATTGGACTCCTAAGTTAGGAATTTTGTTTCTATCCGATTCAAATGAATTAGAGAGGAGCATATCATTTAAAGTGGGAGGACAAAATTGACAATGGTGCAAAACAAAATAAAATAAAAACTTGAGATATGGGCATTTTGGGAAAAAAAAAAAAAAAAAAGTCAAAATAGTCAAATTGCAACAATTTGGATGTTGGGGGGTAAAGTATCACTTTTTAAACATTAGGGTTACAAGTGCAAATGCGTGGATAGTTTAGGAGGTAAAATGTATTTTTCCTTTTTTTTTTAATCATAATTGAACCTTAATTAAGCAGCATTGACTAACCATTTTACCCTAACTGGGGCCTTAAAATATTTATTTTGTTAGACAAAAACTTAATTATACTATAATAATGGGTTAGAGAAAGTTAAGAGGGTGCTAGAGGTTGAACTTAATTTTTTTTTAAAAGAATAATATTACTCTTTATACTAAATTTTTACACCAATTTCACTCATGTAATAGACTTTAAGAGCTTGAGTATGATGTAATTAAGCCCACTTAGGTGGGCGCATTGGGCTCTCACTTGCTTCTGTTTTACCCACAACAAGAATTAAAAGTTAAAACACCCAACCCAAGAACACCTAAAATACAAAGAGTTACATAGCTATGTTTGCAATAGAATTATAGACTCCACAAACAAAAACCATATTACAATGCCTAGGAAAAAAAGAAAAAGAAAAAGAAATTTACAGATGGGAGACTTTTTATAGGCTAGTGAGATGCTAAATGTATCAATTCTTACCACTAGTACCAGCTCCTTGGTACATCTTGGCAATGAAAGGGTAACAAATGGCCTCTAAATCCTTCATCCTATTGTCAAACTCATGTGCCTCCACAAGCTGGTTCCTTCCAAGCCAGTGGATGGTCTGCTCAATTGCATCTTCAGTCTCTGCCAAAGCATTCTTCACATCTCGGATTCTGTACCTCATGTAGTAAGCATAATTTTCCAATGCTTTCTTTGCCTCAACCTTCTTCCCATGCTCCCTATCCTCAGGGATGGTCTCAGCCTTCTTCTTATGCTCCTCAGCCTCCTGTGCCTGGTTCTTAATTATCTCCCTCTCAGGCTCCTTATCCTCTTGGGTGCCTCCACCCATGGCCATCTCCTCCTTGTGCTCCGGCTCATCCTGAGCCATATTGTCATCACCATCAGAGCCATGCTCAATCTTGTAAATGACCGGGTTGCATATGCTCTCCAGCTCGCTCATCTTGAACTCAAATTCATCTGCCTCTGCAAGTTGGTTCCGTTCGACCCAATTGATAGCCTGCTCGATTGCATCTTCAACTGACTCCCTGTTACCAGATGGGACCTTGGCTGCAAACTTGTCATCTTTAAATGTGTTCCTCATGTTGTAAGCATAGTTCTCCAGTACATTCTTTGTCTCCACCTTCTTGTTATGGTCCACATCCTCAGCCTTGTATTTCTCAGCCTCCCGCACTAACTTCTTGATCTCTTCCTTGGAGAGCCTGCCTGTATTGGTGATTGTAATTTCTTTCTTATTATCAGTGGCTTGGTCCTTGGCAGAGGCGTTCAAGATACCATCAGCATCAATGTCAAAGCAAACAGTGATTCTTGGAACTCCACTAGGAGCTGCAGGAATGCCTATGAGCTCAAACTTGCACAGAAAATTGTTTTCACAGATCCGCGTATGTTCACCCTCATACACTTGTATGCACATACCCTCCTGGCTATCAGAGTGGGTTGAGTAGTTCTCCTCCTTCTTGGTGGGAATGGTGGTGTTTTTCGGAATCAGCACACTCATGACATCTCCAGCAGTCTTCACACCAAGGGATAGAGGAGTGACATCCACGCACAAGATGTCCTTCACCTTCTTACTAGCATCACGGTTGAGAATCGCAGCCTGAACAGCAGCACCATAAGCAACAGCCTCATCAGGATTAATCCTTTTGCAAAGCTCCTTCCCCTTGAAGAAGTTCTGCAGCAATGTCTGAACCCTGGGGATCCTGGAAGACCCCCCAACCAGAACCACATCATGGACACTGCGCTTATCCATCTTAGCATCCTTCAAACACGTCTCAACAGGCTCTATACACTTCCAGAATAAATCCTTATTAAGCTCCTCAAACTTGCCTCGGCTGATGCTCGAGTAGAAGTCAATACCCTCGCACAAAGAATCAATCTCAATTGTTGTTCGAGTGTTAGATGACAGCATCCTCTTAGCCCTTTCACAAGCAGTCCACAACTTCCTAAGAGCCTTACCTCCACTAATTTTCTTCTTATGCTTTGCCTCGAACTCTTGAACAAAATGGTTCACCATTCTACGGTCAAAATCTTTACCTCCCAAGTGGGTATCCCCAGCTGTAGCTTTCACTTCAAGAAAATGCCCATCCATGGCGAGAAGTGAGACATCCAACGTGCCACCACCAAGATCAAAGATGAGCACATTCTTCTCACCACCACCATTTTCATTGTCAAGCCCATATGCAATAGCAGCAGCAGTTGGCTCATAGATAATACGCACCACGTTTAGGCCTGCAATCACTCCAGCATCCATTGTGGCTTGACGTTGTGAGTGATTGAAACGAGCAGGAACAGAAATAACAGCATTTTTTATCTCTGAACCACAATGAGCCTCTGCAATCTCTTTCATCTTTATGAGAATCATTGAAGAGATTTCTTCAGCCAGAAACTGCTTTTCCTCGTACTTGTAGTTAACAACAATAATGGGCCTCCCATTATCAGGGTCAGCAATCACCTTGAATGGCCACAATTTCATGTCATGTTGCACTGAGGCATCATTGAATCGCCTTCCAATCAAACGCTTAGAGTCTTCATACCACCGACATAAACATCAACAAGTAAACAAGTCATTACATTGAACATTCTTAGCTTCACAATAAGTACATTTTGTCACCTTAATTTGTTTCGAACCCATTAGAAAGCAAAAAGGGTCAGATTTTTATGCTACTTGAAAGAAAGACCCCTAACCAGTGGCGGATTCAGAATTTTAGTTTAGAGGGGTAAAAAAAAAAAAAAAAAAAAATTATTTTTTTATATATTTTTTATAATTTTAATATGTAACAAAAGATAAATATTATTTAGTAGAATGCGATGAAATGCCAATGAAAATTGATTATTGATTTTTATTTTTATAAGCCCTTACTGATTTAAATGCTAATTTTTATTGCCAAATTATTCAAGTTGCATTCCAGTCGTATAATAATCTACTAAATAGTATTAACTACTATATTCCTTAAAAATTAATTTAAAAGAGCAATTTACATATAAAAACTTAATCAATGTAAAATTTTAATTACATACCTAACACTTTCTTGAAAAATTTGGCTTAGGCCAAAAGATACACTAATCACAAATCACACTTAGACAAGTCATAAGGGTGGGCCGGTATGGGCCATGCCCCCCTCCCTCAATTCTTGAGGTAAAAAAAAATTTAAGGTCAAATTTAAGTTTTTAAATATTTGGCTCTTACCCACAATTCTTTTGGCCCTACTTATAAATATTTTTGGCATTACCCAATAAAATTTTTGGCTCCATCCACTAAATATTTTGGCCCTACTACTCATACCCAAAAAATCTTTTGAGCCATATTCATTAAATCAATATTAAATATTTATATTAATAAACTATTGAATAAAACATCTAAAACGACGTCGTTTTGGAGAGAGAATAAGATGAAACCCATAGGGATAGGGTTTCATCTTATTCTCACAGTCCCTCCCTACCTCTCAATCCCCCATTCTCTCATTCCATGGTGCCCTCATTCTCTCGTTTTTCATCTTTTTGGAAACAGTTTGGCCCAAAATGATTAAAATAAGCCCAAAAATAGCCAATTAAAGGCCCAAAATACTTAAAAATCCCAAAAGCCAAAGCCAAAGCCCAAAAAAAAAAAAAAAAAAAAAAAAAAAAAAAAAAAAAAAAAAAAAAAAAAAAAAACAGTAATAACCGGTCAGTTATTGGATTGAATAACCAATAACCGCCTAGTTGGGGTTATTAAAAACTAATAACCGACCAAGTTGGTTGCGATTACCGGTTATAGCCAATAACCGACAATTGTAACTGATTGAACACTCCAAATTTTCAATCTAGGTCTTAAATTTTTTTTTTTCTTTATTTCTTCAAGTTTATACCCAAGTGTGTTCCTAACCACTTTGTGGATTTCCTTAGGCTATTGAACCACTACTTTAGATAATACAAATAATAATAATAATAAATAAATTTATGCCTTGGCCTTTTTTTTTTTTTTTTTTTTTTACCTAAGCTTATACATTGGCCCTTACCAATACTTTATGGCTCTGTCCCTGCAAGTTAGGCCTCGATTTTATTATTTTGCTAAATCAAATTGCACTAAAGTTTTATATATGTGCTTATACCTAGGTAATTTACATTTAGAATTCAAAATAAAAAATAAAAAATAAAAAAAGCTTAGGTTTAAAGCATTATTAATTTCTTTTAAGCATGTTTCAAGTGGGAAAGGATCTTCTCCATTTCAAATCCCTTCAATTTCTTCCATTTAGTACATTTTAAAAGGTAGTGTTATCCAAAAGTTTTAATGATAACGCATTGAGAATAACTTATATTTGGAGGTTGCACAAAAGGTGAGTTTTGTGCTACCAATAAAAAGTTAACACATCAGCCAATTTTATTAGACTTATACTTAAAACAAAAACTCAACCACACCAGATTATACTCTAATAAAATAAAAAATTATTATTTTTTATTTAAAAGAAAAAACAAAATTGAAGGGGTGGCCGGCCACCACCCACAGGCCACCCCTTCAATTATGTTTTTTTTTTTTTTTTTTAATAATTAATTTTTATTTATAATCGGGTGTAGTTAGGCTTTTTTTCAAAAACTTAAGTTTGATAAATTTTACTTAGGTGTCACCTTCTAATTGGTTGCACAAAACTCACCCTTTGTACAACCTCCCTATATAAATTATTCTCTAATGCATTACCCTTCAAAATGCACTAAATGAAAGAAATAGAGAGAATCTTTTTCTGTTTGAAGTTGGCGCCATTGTCGTCCTCATTAACTCCTTTCAACTTTTAAATTTCATAAGTTTTCTTTTTTAAAAAATAAAAAAATAAAAAATAAAAAATGTTAAGAGTCAAAGTCTGAACACACTTCAAAAAAAAAAAAAAAAAAAAAAAAGCATAAGTAATTAAGTTTTTCAAAATTTGAACTTATCTTATATCTAATCATGTTATACCACATCAATTTGTAAAAAATTTTCTGTAAAATTTGTTTATAAGCGTAGCATTTCTCATGGGATGTGGCTGTAAAAGCCCACTTTTTAGGCATTCAATAAAAATTTGACAAGTAAGCTAAAAACATCAAAAGCAAATAAGCATGAAAACACTGGAACATAATTTCTTGAGCACTCCTCAAAGGAAAACTCACGTTCCCTCTCTCTCTCTCTCACAGGAGGATATCTCTGAGCCCTCTCGCTCTCTCTCTCTCAAGACAGTGAAACTCATTAGCGTGTTCTCTCTCAGACGCTCTCTCTCTCAGATATGGAAGTTGACAGTTGCTTGGGGGGTTTTGAGCTACTTTTCATTGCTGGGTCCTTCTACAAAACCACCGAGAAAGAGAGAAAAAGAGATGGGTGTGATTTGGGCGGAGAAGAAGGGATGAAAGAGGTATCTCTCATAAACTCCACCGGCGCCGGTGCTTTGGCTTCGGCTATCAGACAGGACGGTGCTCCTCCACCGGCAGCACAGATCCTCCACCGGCGGCGTTGGGCTGAGTAGGTGTTGGGTTTTTTGGGATAGATCGTGGGTCTCTTGCAATGGGAAAATTGGTTTTTTTTTTTTTCGATGATGTGGCAAAATTTAGTTGGATGCTGTAAAAATGGGGTATTAGTGTATTACAGCTGATAGTAGGGGCTCTAAAAAAAATGTCCGGATAAAACAAGTGTTTCTTCCTTATTCAAACGGTGCGTTTCTCTTTACCTAAAGTTTAGGTAAAGAGAAACGTTTGCTTTTTGCCAAAAACTAAAAGCCGTCTTCCCCATCTTCTTTCTTGAACCTTGATGAACGGCTGAGGGTGGGCAACCCCAATCACCCCCATCCAATCGGCAGTCACTGCCATTCAAAGCCCAAAAGAGAACAAATCGCACCGATTACCGATAGCCAAAACCCAGCCACCGTTGATACCCAACAAAAAGAAACCCATCAGAAAATACCAAACAGCTCACACTCGTTTCCCAACCACCAGAAAACACCCGAAATTCTAATTTTCAGATCCCAATCCAAACCCAACAACCAAACACCCAAACCCAAAAGAAAGCATTTTCCTCCTCATTATCATGAAAGAAACCAAACCAATAAAAATAAAAAATCCAAAATTTCTCTGCAAGCTAACAGAATTACAGAACCCATATATATACATAAAACAAACAACAAAAACAGAGAAGCAGGAACTCACCAAAAACAGTGTTGGCAGGATTCGTGGCTGCCTGGTCCATGGCCGCATGACCGATCAAGCGGTGAGTCTCATTGAAAGCAACAAAAGATGGTGTTTTCCGGTTCCCAAGATCATTGGGTATGATCTCCACCCGATTATGTTTCCAAACTGCCACGCAGGAGTAGCATGTTCCCAAATCAATCCCAATCGCCGGACCCTGCACTTTCCCAGCCATAGCTTACAAGAATTGACCGGAAATTAAAAAAGATAAGGAAAAACAAGGAAGAAATCTCTTGGATGTTTGAAGAGAAAGATGATCGATCACTGGGAATTCAGTGGAAGAGTGTAGTGAGAATTGGAGATCAGGGCAAACTAACTAGTATATAGACGGAGGAGCAGGTAGACTACTAGACAGTCTAGACTTGGCTCGCAAGTTTTCAGCAGAGTTGTTTGTCTGAGTACATGAGAGTTGCAATTATTGTTTGGGGAAAGCCAACGCATATTCGATTCCTTTTCCACTTTTTCGTACGATTGTCAATCGATGTCTTTCATTCTTTTCCTAATCTATTGTCAATAGACGTCAGAAAGCTCAGCATTTCTCAGTACCATGCATCTAAAAAGCATCCATTAATTATTATATTGTTATCCATATTCACTTTTAATTATAGTTATTATATATATAATTCTATAGCATTTTGATCGAAATGGTTGAAATATATTTTATTATGGTATGTAAATGTAAATCCATGCATAAACTTTTGTTTTGTTCTTTTTTATTTTATCCTTTTCAGCCATTTGGTTATGCATGTAAATTTGTGTTTCGGTTGATACAGTACTTGTTAAATTATTTATAATTTAATGTTGTTAACTCTTTTGACTAGGAATCTTTTTTTTTTAAAAGTCTTTTTTGGCTGATAATGTTCGTGTGTTCTAATCATTTGACTAGTAGAACCCAGCCCAACTTCTTCTCTTTTTTTTTTTCTTGAATTTTTTAAACTGAATGACATAATTGTACTTTTATGTTGTTTTTGTTATTTATTTGATGGAAAATAGTAACAAAAGCTTCGATTTATATAGATATTCAAAATACAAATCTTAATTTTATCAAATTCAAAATTGGAATATATATATATATATATTTTAAAAAAAGACAAAGCAAAAAGAATTGGCATAAATCCGCTTGGTTGTGTTCAAGTTGCATTCTCGATCGTAGAGTAACGTTATAAAGAGGACTAGAGTTTTTTTTTTTAGTTTTCTCGAATGTGATATAATTTTTAAAATTAATATCCAATTTGTGATCATTATTATTAAATTTTGATTTATTAATAATTTTAAAAGCCACATCACATTTGAAAAAATTCAAAAAGAATTATAGTCCTTCTTATAGCATTACTCTAGGATCGAGAATGCAACTTAAACACGACCAAGTGGATTTATGCCAATTCTTTTTGCTTTGTCTTTTTATTTTATTTTTTTTAATATTTTTGCAACTTATATTAATTATTGTTTGTGTAATGCATGTAGTTGAAGATTGGGTAACTTTTAAGAAAGTAGCATACCATGGTAAAAGGGTAAAAGAGAACTTAACGAGGGATAACTTTATTGGTTTTTACTTTTTAATTATATTTAACATTTAAAACTTGTTTGGAATTGCGTTTGAGAAAAATAACTTTTAAATAAAAAAAAAACATTTGGGCAAAAGTTTCATTTTTAAGTTTTTATCAAATGCGTTTTGGCTTTTTTTAGGCTTTTTGAATTCTTAAAAGGGTTTTTAATTTTTTTACCAAACGAGTACTTTTTTTTTTTCAAACGGACTTTTTGAGTGTTAAAAGCATTTTTAGGTCACTCAAACGCAATCTCAAACAGGTCCTTACTAATTTTAGTTCTCTAAAATAGCGTAAGCTCCAACTTTAAACATTTTGTTCTTGCATTTTTTTTTTGGTACTAGTGTTTGCCTACGTGTTATCTTATTAATATATCAATTTTTAGTCTATATTTATGAATTTTGACAAATATATTTTTTGTTATACGCATATTTAGTTTTAAAAGAATTCGTTTTTATTTAAAATTTATCATATTAAGAAAAAAAAAAATCGACTCCTTCAAAAATCAGCCACTTAATTGTAAGAGTAATTACGCGATAGGACCGTCGCATTAGATGTGGTTCCCACCTAACTATTGCTACTTGTCCAAGAAGTTATCCCTTTATAAAGAAAAGCAAAAAAAAAAAAAAAGTCCAACTTTATCGATGACCCAAGCAATTCATAAGGAAGGTGACGTAGGTTAGTGACGTTCCTACAGAGGGAACAAGAAGGCATCAAAGACGACCAAGACTTGCCTTTAAAAAAAACAAAAAAAACAAAAGGTCACCAAGACTTTACAATACTTTAATTTTTTTTTTTTTTTGAGAGACTTTTACACTTTTTTTTTTGGGAGTTGAATGATTGAATGAAGACTGTTCCACTCTACGCAGCATTGACTAACCACTTTACCCTAATTGGGGCCTTAAAATATTTATTTTGTTAAACAAAAACTTAATTATACTATAATAATGGGTTAGAGAAAGTTAAGAGGGTGGTAGAGGTTGAACTTAATTTTTTTTTTAGAGAATAATATTACTCTTTATACTAAATTTTTACACCAATTTCACTCATGTAATAGACTTTAAGAGCTTGAGTATGATGTAATTAAGCCCACTGAAGTAGGCGCATTGGGCTCTCACTTGCTTCTGTTACCCACAACAAGAATTAAAAGTTAAAACACCCAACCCAAGCACACCTAAAATACAACGAGTTACATTGCTATGTTTGCAATAGAATTATAGACTCCACAAACAAAAGCCATATTACAGTGCCTAGGAAAAAAAGAAAAAGAAGAGAAATTTATAGATGGAGACTTTTATAGGCTAGTGAGATGCTAAATGTATCAATTCTTACCACTAGTACCAGCTCCTTGGTACATCTTGGCAATGAAAGGGTAACAAATGCCCTCCAAATCCTTCATCCTATTGTCAAACTCATGTGCCTCCACAAGCTGGTTCCTTCCAAGCCAGTGGATGGTCTGCTCAATTGCATCTTCAATCTCTGCCAAAGCATTCTTCACATCTCTGATTCTGTACCTCATGGAGTAAGCACAATTTTCCAATGCTTTCTTTGCCTCAACCTTCTTCCCATGCTCCCTATCCTCGGGGATGATCTCAGCCTTCTTCTTATGCTCCTCATCCTGGTTCTTAATTATTTCCCTGTCAGGCTCCTTATCCTCTTGGGTGGCTCCACCCATGGCCATCTCTTCCGTCTTGTGCTCCGGCTCATCCTGAGCCATGTACTTCTCAGCTTTCTGTGCCTGGTTCTTAATCTCCCTCTCAGGCCACTTATCCTCTTGCCTGGCTCCATCCATGGCCATCTCATCCTTCTTCACCACCTTCTCGATCTCTTCCTTGTGCTCCTCATCCTGAGCCATGTTTTTAATCTCCTTCCCAGCCATGTCATCACCATCAGAGCCATGCTCAATCTTGTCAATGACCGGGTTGCATATGCTCTCCAGCTCGCTCATCTTGAACTCAAATTCATCTGCCTCTGCAAGTTGGTTCCGTTCGACCCAATCGATAGTCTGCTCGATTGCATTGTCAATCTTCTCCTGTTAGCAGAGGGGACTTTGGCTGCAAACTTGTCATCTTTAAATGTGCTCCTCATGTTGTAAGCATAGTTCTCCAGTACATTCTTTGTCTCCACCTTCTTGTTATGCTTGACATCCTCAGCCTTGTATTTCTCAGCCTTCCGCACTAACTTCTTGATCTCTTCCTTGGAGAGCCTGCCTGTATTGGTGATTGTAATTTCTTTCTTACTTTCAGTGGCTTGGTCCTTGGCAGAGGCGTTCAAGATACCATCAGCATCAATGTCAAAGCAAACGGTGATTCTTGGAACTCCACGAGGAGCAGCAAGAATGCCTCTGAGCTCAAACTTGCACAGGAAATTGTTTTCACAGATCCGCGTATGTTCACCCTCATACACCTCTATGCACAAACCCCCCTGGTTATCAGAGTGGGTTGAGTAGTTCTCCTCCTTCTTGGTGGGAATGGTGGTGTTTCTCGGAATCAGCACACTCATGACATCCCCAGCAGTCTTCACACCAAGCGATAGAGGAGTGACATCCACGCACAAGATGTCCTTCACCTTCTTACTAGCATCACGGTTGAGAATCTCAGCCTGAACAGCAGCACCATAAGCAACAGCCTCATCAGGATTAATCCTTTTGCAAAGCTCCTTCCCCTTGAAGAAGTTCTGCAGCAATGTCTGAACCCTGGGGATCCTGGAAGACCCCCCAACCAGAACCACATCATGGACACTGCGCTTATCCATCTTAGCATCCTTCAAACACGTCTCAACAGGCTCTATACACTTCCAGAATAAATCCTTATTAAGCTCCTCAAACTTGCCTCGGCTGATGCTCGAGTAGAAGTCAATACCCTCGCACAAAGAATCAATCTCAATTGTTGTTCGAGTGTTAGATGACAGCATCCTCTTAGCCCTTTCACAAGTAGTCCACAACTTCCTAAGAGCCTTACCTCCACTAATTTTCTTCTTATGCTTTGCCTCGAACTCTTGAACAAAATGGTTTACCATTCTACGGTCAAAATCTTTACCTCCCAAGTGGGTATCCCCAGCTGTAGCTTTCACTTCAAGAAAATGCCCATCCATGGCGAGAAGTGAGACATCCAACGTGCCACCACCAAGATCAAAGATGAAAACATTCTTCTCACCACCACCATTTTCATTGCCAAGCCCATATGCAATAGCAGCAGCAGTTGGCTCATTGATAATACGCACCACATTTAGGCCTGCAATCACTCCAGCATCCATTGTGGCTTGACGTTGTGAGTGATTGAAACGAGCAGGAACAGAAATAACAACATTTTTTATCTCTGAACCACAATGAGCCTCTGCAATCTCTTTCATCTTTATGAGAATCATTGAAGAGATTTCTTCAGCCAGAAACTGCTTTTCCTCGTACTTGTAGTTAACAACAATAATGGGCCTCCCATTATCAGGGTCAGCAATCACCTTGAATGGCCAGAATTGCATGTCATGTTGCACTGAGGCATCATTGAATCGCCTTCCAATCAAACGCTTAGAGTCTTCATACCACCGACATAAACATCAACATGTAAACAAGTCATTACATTAAACATTCTTAGCCTCACAATAAGTACATTTTGTCACCTTAATTTATTTCGAACCCATTAGAAAGCAAAAAGGGTCACCTTTTTATGCTACTTAAAAGAAAGACCCCCAACCAGTGGCAGAGTCAGAATTTTAGTTTAGAGTGGTAAAAAAAAAAAAAATTATTTTTTTATATATTTTTTATAATGTTAATATATAACAAAAGATAAACATTATTTAGTAGAATGCGATGATATGCAAGTGAAAATTGATTATTGATTTTTATTTTTATAAGTCCTTACTGATTCAAATACTAATTTTTACTGCCAATTTATTCAAGTTGCATAACAATCGTATAATAATTTACTAAATAGCATTAACTACTATATTCCATAAAAATTAATGTAAAAGAGCAGTTTACATATAAAAACTTAATCAATGTAAAATTTTAATTATATACCTTAACACTTTATTGACAAATTTGGCTAGGCCAAAAAATACACTAATCACAAATCGCACTTAGACAAGTCAATAGTGACGGAATGAGAGAGGGCCGGGAGAGGCCATGCCCCCCCTCCCTCAATTCTTGAGGAAAAAAAAATTTTAAGGTCAAATTTTCGTTTTTAAATATTTGGCTCTTACCCACAATTCTTTTGGCCCCACTTATAAATATTTTTGGCATTACCCAATAAAATTTTGGCCCTACTGCTTCTACCCAAAAAATCTTTTGAGCCATACTCATTAAAACCTAAAAGCTGGTTACTCATTCTCAAACCTTTTAACCCTTACCCATTAAAAACTGTAGTAACCTTATTTTTGTCCATAACCCATTAAGCTAGTTACCCATTTGAGATTTGGCTCTATCTACTAAATTTTATATTTTTTGAGCATTTTGCTGTACATCTTGTTACTATTCTAACCCTAAACAAGCACAAGTCCACAATCAAGAATTAATTTTCCTATACTGATTTATTCCAAGCGAAAAATAAATGAAAAAACGCAATTTGCAACACAGAAGTAGTGCTAAGTAATTTGTTTTCAACTTAAACACGGCTTAAACTCACTCTGTTTTCGTCTCATAGTTGTTGCTTCTTCTTCGTGTGATTTTCAATAGGGGTGTTCAAGCGAGTCAACTGATAACCGCTAACCAATTTGGTAGTCGGTTATTAAAAACTGCTAACCGACTAGGGCGATTGTGGTTAGCGATTTTAGAGGAAGGGCAAAGCGGTTATAACCGATAACCGACTATATATATATTAAATCCATAGGGATAGGGTTTCATCTTATTCTCCCAGTCCCTCCCTACCTCTCAATCCCTCATTCTCTCATTCCAAGGTGCCATCATTCTCTCGTTTTTCATCTTTCTGGAAATATTTTGGCCCAGAATAATTAAAATAAGCCCAAAAATAGCCAATTAAAGGCCCAAAATACTTTAAAAAGCCCGAATACCCCCCAGAAAAAAGGATTAAATAACCAATAACCGCTTAGGTGGTTGCGGTTACCGGTTATAGCCAATAACCGACGGTTATAACCGATTGAACACCCCAAATTTTCAATCTAGGTCTTAAATTTTTTTTTTTCTTTATTTCTTCTAGTTTATACCTTAGTATGTACCTAACCACTTCGTGAATTTCCATAGGCTATTGAACCACTACTTTAGATGATACAAAAATAATAATAATAATAAATAAATAAATAAATTTATGCCTTGGCCCCTACCTGCAATACTTTATGGCTTCGTCCTTGCAAGTTAGGCCTCGATTTTATTATTTTGCTAAATCAAATCGCACTAAAGTTTTATTTATGTGCTTATACCTAGGTAATTCACATTTAGAATTCAAAAAAAAAAAAAAAAAAAACTTAGGTTTAAAGCATTTTAATTTTTTTTAAGCATGTTTCAAGTGGAAAAGGATCTTCTCCATTTCAAATCACCTTGAATGGCCACAATTTCATGTCATGTTGCACTGAGGCATCATTGAATCGCCTTCCAATCAAACGTTTACAGTCTTCATAGAATCATACCACCGACATGAACATCGACATGTAAACAAGTCATTACATTAAACATTATTAATTAGCTTTACAATAAGTACATTTTGTCACCTTAATTTGTTTTGAACTCGTTAGAAAGCCAAAAAAATGCCAACTTTTGATGCTACTTAATTAAGGATTTGCCAAAGCAAAAGAAAGGTCCCAATGTAATGAGTCTAATGACTCAGGAAAAGTGATTATTTATAAAGCTCAGTTTTACACAATAAGTAAGCCATTTATGTGGGACTTTGCACCCATTAGTGTCTTCATAAACAATCACCAATGGAGCCAGGGTTGTTACATGCACCAACGGCTAGTAAGCTAGCATTTTCCTTGGGTTGTCACACCAACTTAAACAATTTTCCTCTTCATTATCATGAAGGAAACCAAAAAAAGAAAAGAAAATCTAAATTTTCTCTCCTTCCACAATAATTAATGTCATCGACCAATATATATATAATACAAAAATCCGGTTACCAAGTTACCCAGTTATTAATCAGTTTTCTAAATGCCTATAATTGGTAATGCAACCGACCTAGGAGGTTATCCGGTTATCCGGTTAGTGGTTATTTAGCAATTAGCAGTTAATAACCCGCTTGTACACCCCTATATGAGATATTCATGATGGAATGCAACAATTGCCTGTTGACTTTGACATTCATCCAGTCTAGAGTTTTTATTTAATCCAAAATTCCGTTGCTTCGATATATCTTTGTGTTGTTATATGTAAATTTTTCGCAACTGTGAATTAATTATCTTTTATGTTTATTTTCTCAAGAAAATTTATTGGGAAAAATATAAAAAAGCCCCCCAAACAACCAGTCATTTTCGATTTAGCCCCCTAATGTTCCAAAAGTGATAAAGTAGCCCCCAAACTACCAAACTATTGCATTTTGGCCACTCCGTTAGTCAAAACCGTCAGTTTGGACGGAAACTGCAAAACGACGTTGTTTTGTTACGGGTAAGTTACTACAATGCCCTTCTATGAAAAAAAAAATTTAATTTGGGAAAAATATAAAAAAGCCCACCTCAAACTACCAGCCGTTTTCATTTTAGCCCCCTAATGATTAGAAAGTGATAAAGTAGCCCCCAACTACCAAACAGTTGCAATTTGGGCACTCCATTAGTCATTACCGTCAAATATGATGAAAAATTCAAAACTATGTCGTTTTGACAAGGGTAAGTTACTAAAATGCCATTTTAAAAAAAAAAATCATATTAAAATAAGCACGCAAAACGACGCCGTTTTGCTTGAAATTAGGGTTTCGTTACACTTACCAAAACGGCGCCGTTTTGGTAAGTGTTAGAAATTAAAAGAAAAAACCTTAGACCCTACGCAGAAAAAACCCCCAACCCCAGTTTATCTCTCTCCCCCAAACCGCCGGCCACCACGTCGTTCTATCTCCGGCAGCTTGTAAATCTTACCCATAACTCAATCTTTTTATTGTATTTCATGGTATAGATATCGGATCAGTGTTGTTTATCTACGAACGTGGCTGGCGGTGATGGATGGTGGTGGCTGGGGCAGCCGATTTTGAGAGAGAGAGAGAGAGAGAGGGTGTTGCGTTTTTTTCACTTGAGGGAGAAGGTTGCTGGAGATAGAA
>NC_081550.1:18012040-18016683 GCF_901000735.1 Corylus avellana | reverse complement strand
CGTCGTTTGTTACGGGTAAGTTACTACAATGCCCTTTTGAGAAAAATATAAAAAAGCCCCCCAAACTACCAGCCGTTTTCATTTTAGCCCCCTAATATTCAGAAAGTGATAAAGTAGCCCCCAAACTACCAAACAATTGCAATTTAGCCACTCCGTTATTCATTACCGTCAAATATGATGAAAAATTTAAAACTACATCGTTTTGGCAATGGTAAGTTACCAAAATGCCATTTTTGGAAGAAAAAAATATCATATTAAAACAAGCAAGCAAAACGGCGCCATTTTGCTTGAAATTAGGGTTTGCTTACACTTACCAAAATGATGCCACTTTGGTAAGTGTTAGGAATTAAAAGAAAAAACCCTAGACTCCACGCAGGTGACCCACGAAAAAACCCCCAACCCCAGTTTATCTTTTTCCCCAAAACCGCCGGCCACCACGTCGTCTATCTCCGACAGCCTGTAAATCTTACCCATAACTCAATCTTTTTATTGTATTTCATGGTATAGCTGTCGGATCGGTGTTGTTTATCAACGAACGTGATTTTTTTGTTTGATTTCTACAATGGGTAAGAATTTTTTGGTGGCACTTCGTAGCTAGTGGATGGTGTGGCCGGCGGTGATGGATGGTGGTGGCAGGGGTAGTCGTTTTGAGAGAAAGAGAGAGAGGGGCGTTGCGTTTTTTTCACTTGAGGGAGAAGGTTGCCGGAGATAGAACGATGTGGTGGTCGGCGGTTTGGGGGAGAGAGATAAACTGGGGTTGGGGGTTTTTTCTGCGTGGTGTCTAAGGTTTTTTCTTTTTATTCCTAACACTTATCAAAACGGCGCCGTTTTGGTAAGTGTAAGGAAACCCTAATTTCAAGCAAAACGGCGCCGTTTTGCGTACTTGTTTTAATATGATTTTTTTTTTTTTTCTAAAATGGCATTTTTGTAACTTACCATTGTCAAAACGACATAGTTTTGAATTTTCCATCATTTTTGACAGTAATGACTAACGAAGTGGCCAAACTGCAAATGTTTGGTAGTTGGGGGCTATTTTATCACTTTCTGAACATTAGGGGGATAAAATGAAAACGGCTGATAGTTTGGGAGGCTTTTTTTATATTTTTCCCAAAATTTTTTTTTTCATAAAAGGGCATTGTAGTAACTTACCCGTAACAAAACGACATCGTTTTGCAGTTTCCATCCAAACTGACGGTTTTGACTAACGGAGTGGCCAAAATGCAATAATTTGGTAGTTTGGGGGGCTTTTTTTTATATTTTTCCCAAATTTATTTGTACTAGACACCGATATGAATCTAGGTTTGGGTTGATATTTGAATATTTGAATATGTTTATGTTTTGTTTGTGAAATTTATGGTTGAGGTGTTATTCATTTGAATCTTTTATGGGATTTTTTCTTTTCTTTCGTGAGCTTTTTCGAATGTTCAAAGTTATACAAGTTTTATTTGTATGGAAATATAATAGGTATCACATCAACGATGTATAAAATTCCTACTAATTTTCTCTTAGTGCTTTGTTAATCAAAATCCAAGTTTTCTTCTTCCATGTTTTTTTTTTCTTTGTACTTCTTTTCATTTTAAACTACACCTATGAGAATAAAGATTTTAACATGTTTTAATTTATATGGATTAAACTAAAATTAAGGGTCTTATGTTTTAATTCATTTGAATGTTTTAAGGGTTTTTTTTTTTTTTGTCATTTACTCGGTTGTTTAGACCTTTTTTTTGGATTTTTTCTTTTTTTAATAAAAAAAAGAAAGGCAAAAATTTATTTGATTGTTGTGGATAAGGAGCAAAAACTCTTTCGAAACACTAAAGAAATTGTATTGAATAAGTATCACATAAGTGACAGAACAATATCAAAAATTCCTATTAATTTTTTTTATTAATGCTTTAATAATCAAAATCCAGGTTTTTTTCTTGCTTTTTTTTTTTTAAAAAAAAAACCTACACATATGGTAATATTTTACATATTTTAATTTATATGGATTAAATTAAAATGATGGTTCTTATGATAGTAAAATTTTCTATGATTTATAGATTCATGCAACGTTCACTATGTTCAGCAATGTAATATGTCTTTTTATTGAAATGCGCATGATAGATTTTTTTACACACTTTTTTAAGCGAGAAGAATCATGAACATAGCCCAAATTATGGGCTATTATACATAAAACTAATAAGCAAGGTTTTGAATGTAAAACTCAAAAATGTAAACTGGTAGCGGTATGAGAGAAGCAGGAACTCACCAAAAACAGTGTTGGTAGGATTCATGGCGTCCATCGCCGCCTGACCAATCAAACGGTGAGTTTCATTGAAAGCAACAAAAGATGGTGTTTTCCGGTTCCCAAGATCATTGGGTATGATCTCCACCCGATTTTGTTTCCAAACTGCCACGCAGGAGTAGCATGTTCCCAAATCGATCCCAATCGCCGGACCCTGGCCTTTCCCAGCCATAGCTTACAAGAATTGACAAAAAGAACAGATAATGAAGAACACCCAAGAAATCTCTTGGATTTTTAAAGAGAAAGATCACTGGGAATTAAGTAATGGAGAAGTTGCGTTTGTAGTACGAGCATATATGTTCCGATCGATTTTGGAGATGCCGACATCTTTTTCTACTTTTTCGGGCTTAGCTCGCATGTCTTCAGGCTAAGATTCCTTTTCTACTTTTTCGTATTATACTGGTCTGTTTTGAATTAAGATTTCAAAAAGTTGGTTTAAAAATATCGAATTTTAAATGTGATTTTTGAAAACGTAATTAAAGTATTTGTCAACTATTAGGCGAAGATGGGCTGCACTTGGCAACGAGAGAGCACATTTTTGCCAAAAATCCAGGCACATTTGGGGTTTTTGCAACCCACAATCTTCGAAGAAGATGATAGCTTTGAATGGAAGTTGGATTTTTTTTCAGGTCGATGTTGGGGAAGTTGCAATTGGAGCAGAGAGAGCGAGAGGTGGAGGGGAGCTAGAGGAGGCTACTGCCAGTATCCAAAAGGAAAGGTATGGTTTGTGGGGTGTGCCGAAGCTGAGGTAGATAGAGTAGCTTCCATAGCTGATAGCTGTGAGAGAAGACTTGGGTTTTGGCGAGGGGAGAGCTGGGTTTGGGGCGCTTTGAGGTGGTGGGCTCTGGTTAGAGAAGCGGAGGCGAGGGAATTGAGGGTCTTGATCAGATCTGAGGTTGGGTGTTTGGAGAAGGGTGAGGAAGGATAGTAATGGTGGTGGTGGTTTTGGGTTTGGGAGCTATAGATGCTGAAGATGAAGCTAAAAGAGGCAAAAGACAGACAAGAGAGAGAAGCGACTAAGCCGCCATTGATGGATGGATTTTTCTCTGTTATACTATCTAGCTTTTAGCATCGTCAACGCGCTCTCTAAAAATCACTTTTAGTCAAAATCTGAAAATTCTTCAAGAACCTTGCCCCCTCTTCCTTTTGTTTTGCGAAACCAGAACCCTCCCCCTTATTGGAGAGAGAAGCTCTCTATAATGGTATCAGAGTAAATTGGCTAACGCCTAACTTGGTTTTCTCTCCTTCTGGTGGCAGCACCGCCAGTGTGGGCTTAGCCCACAGCCCACACCGGTAGTGCCTTGAGGAAGCTTTACAAGAGCTGCTCATACAGACCTTTCTTCAAACACCTCACCTTCATGTCGATTTCTCCACCCATACAGAACGCCCAACATAGTTCTCCGTCCACTCTTTTACACCCAACACCATAGATAGACATTCCTCCAAATATCTCCCAAATCACATTCCTCTTCCACAAAAAAAAAAAAAAAAAAAAAAAAAATTGTTTATCATGCTTACCATGGCTTATTTTCTTCTCACTTTGGATCCTTCTATTAGTTTTCAACGTTAAACTCAAACAATTGTATTTTTATGCTCATTATACCCTCACCCAGTCTACTTGAAATTTCAAAAACGCCCAAAACTACAACACTCACCCAAGCCCAAAATAACACCGTTTTAGACATCTATTTTTTAAAAAAAAAACAAAAAAAATTTGGGTGGCTTCGTTGGCCAAAATGGGATGGCCGGACCACCCCATTTTTGGCCAAGGGGGTGGTCCGACCACTCCAAAAGGCCAAAATAAAAAAAATGGGAAAGGGTTTTGGGCTTTTGGGGGTAGCTAGACCACCTCCTTGGCTAGTTGGCCATGGGGTGGTTCGACCACCCCCCTACCGGTCATGGAGGGTGGCCGGCCCAAAACCCATTCTATTTTTTTATTTTTTTATTTTTTTCCTTTTGGAGGGATGGCCGGACCGGTCATGGAGGGATGGCCGGACCACCCCATTTTTGGCCAAGGGAGTGGTCCGACCACTCCAAAATGCCAAAATAAAAAAAATGGGAAAGGGTTTTGGGCTTTTGGGGGTGGCTAGACCACTCCTTTGCTAGTTGGCCATGGGGGTGGTTCGACCACCCCCCGACCGGTCATGGAGGGTGGCCGAAACCACACCCAGGCCCTTGGGAGTGGCCGGCCCAAAACCCATTCTATTTTTTATTTTTTATTTTTTATTTTTTTCCTTTTGGGGGTGGCCGGACCACCCCCTTGGCCATGGGGGTGGTTCGACTACTCCAGACCAGCCGTGGGGGTGGCTCCAGCCACCCCCATGGCCAAAAATGGGGTGGTTCGGCCACCTCATTTTGG
>NC_081550.1:17967842-18011940 GCF_901000735.1 Corylus avellana | reverse complement strand
AAATGCGCATGATAGATTTTTTTACACACTTTTTTAAGCGAGAAGAATCATGAACATAGCCCAAATTATGGGCTATTATACATAAAACTAATAAGCAAGGTTTTGAATGTAAAACTCAAAAATGTAAACTGGTAGCGGTATGAGAGAAGCAGGAACTCACCAAAAACAGTGTTGGTAGGATTCATGGCGTCCATCGCCGCCTGACCAATCAAACGGTGAGTTTCATTGAAAGCAACAAAAGATGGTGTTTTCCGGTTCCCAAGATCATTGGGTATGATCTCCACCCGATTTTGTTTCCAAACTGCCACGCAGGAGTAGCATGTTCCCAAATCGATCCCAATCGCCGGACCCTGGCCTTTCCCAGCCATAGCTTACAAGAATTGACAAAAAGAACAGATAATGAAGAACACCCAAGAAATCTCTTGGATTTTTAAAGAGAAAGATCACTGGGAATTAAGTAATGGAGAAGTTGCGTTTGTAGTACGAGCATATATGTTCCGATCGATTTTGGAGATGCCGACATCTTTTTCTACTTTTTCGGGCTTAGCTCGCAAGTCTTCAGGCTAAGATTCCTTTTCTACTTTTTCGTATTATACTGGTCTGTTTTGAATTAAGATTTCAAAAAGTTGGTTTAAAAATATCGAATTTTAAATGTGATTTTTGAAAACGTAATTAAAGTATTTGTCAACTATTAGGCGAAGATGGGCTGCACTTGGCAACGAGAGAGCACATTTTTGCCAAAAATCCAGGCACATTTGGGGTTTTTGCAACCCACAATCTTCGAAGAAGATGATAGCTTTGAATGAAAGTTGGATTTTTTTTCAGGTCGATGTTGGGGAAGTTGCAATTGGAGCAGAGAGAGCGAGAGGTGGAGGGGAGCTAGAGGAGGCTACTGCCAGTATCCTAAAGGAAAGGTATGGTTTGTGGGGTGTGCCGAAGCTGAGGTAGATAGAGTAGCTTCCATAGCTGATAGCTGTGAGAGAAGACTTGGATTTTGGCGAGGGGAGAGCTGGGTTTGGGGCGCTTTGAGGTGGTGGGCTCTGGTTAGAGAAGCGGAGGCGAGGGAATTGAGGGTCTTGATCAGATCTGAGGTTGGGTGTTTGGAGAAGGGTGAGGAAGGATAGTAATGGTGGTGGTGGTTTTGGGTTTGGGAGCTATAGATGCTGAAGATGAAGCTAAAAGAGGCAAAAGACAGATAAGAGAGAGATGCGACTAAGCCGCCATTGATGGATGGATTTTTCTCTGTTATACTATCTAGCTTTTAGCATCGACAACGCGCTCTCTAAAAATCACTTTTAGTCAAAATCTGAAAATTCTTCAAGAACCTTGCCCCCTCTTCCTTTTGTTTGCGAAACCAGACCCCTCCCCCTTATTGGAGAGAGAAGCTCTCTATAATGGTATCAGAGTAAATTGGCTAACGCCTTTATTCCTAAACTTGGTTTTCTCTCCTTCTGGTGGCAGCACCGCCAGTGTGGGCTTAGCCCACAGCCCACACCGGTAGTGCCTTGAGGAAGCTTTACAAGAGCTGCTCATACAGACCTTTCTTCAAACACCTCACCTTCATGTCAATTTCTCCACCCATACAGAACGCCCAACATAGTTCTCCGTCCACTCTTTTACACCCAACACCATAGATAGACATTCCTCCAAATATCTCCCAAATCACATTCCTCTTCCACCAAAAAAAAAAAAAAATTGTTTATCACGCTTACCATGGTTTATTTTCTTCTCACTTTGGATCCTTCTATTAGTTTTCAAGGTTAAACTCAAACAGTTTGTATTTTTATGCCCATTATACCCTCACCCAGTCCACTTGAAATTTCAAAAACGCCCAAAACTACAGCACTCACCCAAGCCCAAAATAACACCGTTTTAGACATCTATTTTTTAAAAATAAAAAATAAAAAGGAAAGCAAAAATATTAAAGAAAAAACAAAAACAAAAATAGGGGTGGCTTCCTTGGCCAAAATGGGGTGGCCGGACCACCCCATTTTTGGCCAAGGGGGTGGTTCGACCACCCCAAAAGGCCAAAATAAAAAAAATGAGAAAGGGTTTTGGGCTTTTGGGGGTGGCTGGACCACCTCCTTGGCCAGTTGGCCATGGGGGTGGTTGAACCACCCCCCGACCGGTCGTGGAGGGTGGCCGAAACCACACCCAGGCCCTTGGGGGTGGTCCGGCCACCCCCAAAAGCCCAAAACCCATTCTATTTTTTATTTTTTTTCCTTTTTGAGGTGGCTGGACCACCCCAGACCAGCCGTGGGGGTGGCTCCAGCCACCCCCATGGAGCCACCCCCACGGCCAAAAATGGGGTGGTTCGGCCACCTCATTTTGGCCAAGGGGTGGCTAGAACCACCTCAATTTTTGTTTTTTGATTTTTTATTTTATTTTATTATTTTTCCTTTTATTTTTCTCTTTTTTTAAGAAAAAAAACCCTAATTTGAATGCTGAAAACGGTGTCGTTTTGGGTTGGGTGGGTTCTGAACTTTGGGGCCCAAAACAATGAAGTTTTAACGTGAGGGTATAATAGGCATAAAAAGTCAAACCGTTTGAGGTTAACGTTGAAAACTATTATACATTGAACTCTCTATATTTGGCTTTTCTATAACCATTTAAAAAAAATGCACAAAAAACACCATTTAAAAAAACTCTTTAACTAATGTTATATAACTCTTATCAGACATCCTCTTCAAATGCAAAGATCCCAAAAAATAAAAGTTATCTAGTTTTTTTTTTAATCTTATATATATATATATATGCCATTACAAAGTTAGGTATTAAAGTTTTGTTAATTAATCAATTAATTAATTTTTTTTTTTAAAAAAACTTTTGATGTTAGTTTCATGAAAATAAGGCCGGCCATGATGATTTGATTTGTGAATAAAATAATTTAATGAAAAATTACATTTCTAAGGGTATGGAACTAATGCATTTCCTCATCAGTCAATCTCCTAAGTTACTAGTGGCGTAGGCAAACCTCTATCCAGGTTTGGATGCCAAGGAGAAATGTACTACAGAAGGAGGAGGAGGTCAAGTCAAAAGAGCCAATTGCAGTAGTTCAGGAGAGGGAGGAGAAATCTATATAACAGGTTGTAACTTCTATCAATAAGGTTCATAAAGTTAACAGGGAGAGAAGTTGGTCAATTTATTTCCAATTGTTAGCTCCCAAAGAGGATGATGAAATAGAAGAAGGAGAATTTACAATGGCAGCTGCTTCCATGCAGCAAATCATAGTGTCAGTCTTGAATGTTGAGCATGCTAAAATTTCTGGTAGCAAGGATAAGGGGAAAAATAAAATGGTGGAGGATGAGGGGCTTCTCACCCACATTATGAATCTCATAGTTTGGAATGTGAGGGGTCATTAATGACCCCTCAAAACAAAGAGAGGTGAGGAGTTTAATAAAGAGGAAAAGAGCAGTGTTGGTTTGTTTGATTGAGACTAGGGTGAAGCTGGGAAAATCTGAAATGATTAAAGACTATTGATGTTCGGGTGTCCCTATGTACCAGCTTTATTCTAGATTGAAGTCTCTGAAAAGGATTCTGAAGGAAAAGAATAGGAATTGCTATGGTGAGATTCATCAGAAGATCTTGCAGGCTCGGGTGAGGCTGGATGTGGCTCAGCAGGCAGTGCCATCTTCTAGGGGGTGTGCTGATGGCTTGAAGAAAGAGAGAGAGCTTTCATGAGTATGTTTCAATTGTTAAGGGTGAGGAAGCTTTTTTCAAGCAGAAGGCTCGAAATCAGCGGCTGCAATTGAGGGACCAAAATAACTACTATTTTCCATAGGGTGCCA
This sequence comes from Corylus avellana, assembly GCF_901000735.1. Classification (NCBI taxonomy): domain Eukaryota; kingdom Viridiplantae; phylum Streptophyta; class Magnoliopsida; order Fagales; family Betulaceae; genus Corylus; species Corylus avellana. The sequence goes on along the minus strand of NC_081550.1, from coordinate 18,008,152 downwards.
TTACTCATTACTCATTTATCACACTGGTTCCTAAGAAGATCAATCCAACTGCAATGGGAGATTTTAGGCCTATTTCTTGTTGCAATGTGGTTTATAAATACATTACCAAGATATTGGCCAATCGGTTGATACCTCTCTTGGATAATCTGATTATTACAAGGGGAAGATTTACATATCTGAGTAGCACCTAAGCCAAATCCAACGAGATAAAAGTTAAAAACACCCAACCCAAGGACACCCATAATACAACAAGATGCTAAATCTATTTACTCTTATCATCACTACTAGTTCCTTGGTACATCTTGGCCATGAAAGGGTAACAAATACCCTCCAACTCCTTGGTCCTACTCTCAAACTCATCTGCCTCCACAAGCTGGTTCCTTTCAAGCCACTGGATAGTCTGCTCAATTGCATCTTCAGTCTCTGCCAAAGCATTCTTCACATCTCGGATTCTGTACCTCATGTAGTAAGCACAATTTTCCAATACTTTCTTTGCCTCAACCTTCTTCCGATGCTCCCTATGGATAGCCTTCCCAGCAGCCTTCTTCTCCTCCTCAAATTTCTCCTTCTCATGCTCCTCATTCTGAGCCACGTACTGCCAATCAGCCTCCTGGTTTTTGTTCATAATCTTGTCAATGACCGGGTTGCATCTGTTCCCCAGCTCGCTCATCTGGAACTCAAATTCTTCTGCCTCACCAAGTTGGTTCCCTTCGAGCCAATTGATAGTCTGCTCAATTGCATCTTCAATCTCCTTTCTGAGAGCAGATGGGACCTTGGCTGAAACCTTCACATCTTTCAATGAGTTCCTCATGTTATAAGCGTAGTTCTCCAGTGCATTCTTTTTCTCCACCTTCATGTTGTGCTCCTCATCGTCAGCCTTGTACTTCTTAGCCTCCTGCACTAACTTCTTGATCCCTTCATTGGAGAGCCAGCCCGTATTGGTGATTGTAAATTTATTCTTATTTCCAGTGGTTTTATCCTCGGCAGAGACATTCAAAATACCGTGGCCATCAATGTCAAGGCACACATAGATTAGAGGAACTCCCTCAGGAGCAAGAGGAATGCCAGATAACTCGAATTTGCCCAGCAAGTTGTTGTCACAGGTTCTTATACTTTCACCTTCATACACCTGAATCAGCACAACTGACTGGTTATCGCGTTGGAACGAGAACACCTGCTCCTTCTTAGTGGGAATGGTGGTGTTTCTCGGAATCAAGACATTCATGACATCTCCAGCAGTCTCCAAACCAAGCGAAAAAGGAGTGACATCCAGCAACAACTGCACCTTCTCATTAACCTCACCGCTAAGGATTGCAGCCTGAACAGCAGCACCATAGGCAACAGCCTCATCAGGATTAATCCTTTTGCAGAGCTCCTTCCCACCGAAGAAGTTCTGCAACAATTCCTGAACCTTGAGGATCCTGGTAGACCCTCCAACCAGAACCACATCATGGACACTGTTCTTATCCATCTTAGCATCCTTCAAACACTTCTCAACAAGCTCTATACACTTCGAGAACAAGTCCATGTTAAGCTCCTCAAACCTGGCTCGAGTGATGTTTGAGTAGAAGTCAATATCCTCGTACAAAGACTCAATGTCAATTGTTGCTCGAGTATTAGATGACAGAATCCTCTTAGCCCTTTCACAAGCAGTCGACAACTTCGTAAGAGCCTTAACTCCAGTAATATTCTTCTTATGCTTTGTGTTGAACTCTTGAACGAAATGCTTCACCATTCTACGGTCAAAATCTTCACCTCCCAAGTTGGTATCACCAGCTGTAGCTTTCACTTCAAATATACCCTCTTCAATGGTGAGAAGTGAGACATCCAACGTTCCGCCACCTAGATCAAAGATGACCACATTCTTCTCACCACCACCATTTTCATTGTCAAGTCCATAAGCAAAAGCAGCAGCACTTGGCTCACTGATAATACGCATCACATTTAGGCCCGCAATGAGTCCAGCATCCATTGTAGCTTGACGTTGCGAGTGATTGAAACAAGCAGGAACAGTGATAACAGCATTTTTAATCTCTGAACCGCAATAAGCCTCTGCAATCTCTTTCATCTTTATGAGAATCATTGAAGAGATTTCTTCAGCTAGAAACTGCTTTTCCTCGTTCTTGTAGGTAACGACAATAATGGGTCTCTCATTATCAGGGTCAGCAATCACCTTGAATGGCCACAATTTCATGTCATCTTGCACTGAGTCATCGTCGAATCGCCTTCCAATCAAACGTTTAGAGTCTTCATACCATTGACATGAACATCAACATGTAAACAAGTCATTACATTAAACATCCTTAACTTCACAATCATTAATTTGTTTTGAACCCATGGGAAAGCAAAAACAGATCAACTTTTTGTTCAAGACATCTCCTAGTTCAGCCACTGCAGCAAATGCAGTAGCTGTCGAAAGTGCACACCAGTTGATGAAGTCCAAGTTCAAAACAGAGTATCATAAGTATGTCTGAAATTCAAACCAGCTGCTGAGACTAATTTTAACTTCAAATAATGTATTGTTGTTATCCTTTGTAAATTGATAAACAAGATTATTTGAACATGATCACCAACTAAATTATCATCATGAAAGAAAACAAAACACCATTTTAAGAAAAAATTCCAAATTTTCTCTCCTTCCACCGCAATAACAGAACCCATATATGCATAAAACAAACTACCAAATTTTTTAATGTAAAACTCTTAACGGTAACAGAGAACCAGGAACTCACCAAAAACAGTGTTGGTAGGATTCATGGCTACCCGATCCATGGCCGCATGACCAATCAAACGGTGAGTTTCATTGAAAGCTACATAAGAAGGTGTTTTCCGACTCTCCAGTTCATTGGGTATGATCTCCACCCGATCATGTTTCCAAACTGCCACGCAGGAGTAGCATGTTCCCAAATCAATCCCAATCGCCGGACCCTGGTCTTCCCTGGCCATAGCTAACAAAATTGTCTGGAAAAAAAGAAAATGAAGAACAACGAAGAAATCTCTTGGATTTTTAAAGAGAAAGATCACAGGAGTTAGCTCTCTGCATTTTGTACCAAGTTCAGACAGAAATGAAATGATAAGAACAACTTATTTTAACTATGAACAACTGCCGAGCAAGTTCGCAAGTCAGCTTGTTTGTTTGATTCCGTGAGTAACGTGAGTTGCAAATTGCAATGGTTGCTTGGTTGTCCATAATAAATTAATTTTAATTAATATTTTAACCAAAAAAAAAAAAATTCTATTACAATTCTTTTTATTGGTGTAAACGTGAATGTCCGTGTGAGAGAGTGACTCTCTGGAATCCTAACCTTTTATTTAAACTAGCTTGTAACCGATGACGGGATGATTTTAATGACGGAAAAAAAAATATTTTAAGTAGGAAGTAAGAAAAATACATCTTTGTTATTTTCTATGTAATAAATATCACAAATATTTATAAGTATATTGATAGAATAATAATAATAATAATGACAAAAAAATTATTATTAATAAACAAAGTGAAAGACTCTAAACAGATAAATATCACAATTTTATGTGGAATTAACGAATATTTATTCAAGCAAACAATCACCAAAATATAAACAATCACACACAAAGATTTTGGTGTCGAAGAGAAAACCTTTTAGAAAACGCTATAAAAGTAAAATTTCTCCGGGACAGCCAAACTCAGGAAATCACTATTAAAAGATTATCCAAAGATTACAGACACTAGGAACACTTACAACCCTTTGCAAGACCTTGACTCTATAAGATCGACAAGCTTCCAACTTGTCTCTTCGGTCACAATCTACTTCAACGTGATTCTCCTTTATCGGATCCTTCCGATAGAGTTCAATTAAGCACACAATCAAAACTAACAAAAATCCTCTAAGAGGAATCAATTTGGCTCACAACAAAATAATCACTCAAGCACAGCCTCACACGAATTCTCTGGGGGTGAAAATTCGTGCCTCTCTCTTCTATAATAATGTATATATACCCCCAACAAAACCCTAGACCTAACCCACTTAAAATCATGTTTTTTAGCCTAAAACTTACGGGGTGCCCGGACAGGGCCTTGCGGAGCAAAATTTTAGTTTCTAGAAATGCGGTCTAGTTTAGGGTTTAGGACCGGGCATGCAATCAGCATTCAGGAAATGTTGTCCAGTCTTAATCAACAGCTCCGATCGATGGGTGCTTGTGGTCCGATTGAGCTGAAATTTTGCAGGGACGTTCATAACACATGAATCTACATTATGAACGGTGGAGATTGGATTTTAAGCATTCTATATTAATGTTTGAGTCCGTAAACAGTAACCTCTACATTTTAGAACTGAATTAAGCCAACACAAGAACTAATACAAAGGTTCAGTACAAAAGGAGTTGCATAAATAGGAGGTTGATGATGTACATTGTGTGAGTATGAAGAAACCTTCTAGTATGAGTAGCCTATAAATAAAGAGTATATATGAAACTACTTTGATTAAGGAACGATTGTGAATCATAGGAAAATATTGCAAACATTTATAAGTATATTAATAAAAGAATAACAATAATAATAAAAATAAAAATTATTATTAATAAACAAAGGTTTAGTACAAAATGAGTTATAATATTTACAAATGATGTTGCTTCACATGAATTACCTTACTAAGGGTTTGGGCGAGAAGCCGCATGAAGATCGACCTGGAGACTCCTAGTCTGTTCCTGAAGATGTTTAGTGGTCTTCTCTATTTCCGTTAATCTTACTTCCATGTTGTTTGCATATGACTCCATCATGTTATTTAGTCTTTTATTGTCCTGGTAGAGATCCGTACTCTTCTATCTAGAATCTCTAAGCAAACCTTGTAAAACCCTAATATGGTTATTCAAATGTTGAATCTCAGCATCTCTAACCCTCAAACACCAGGACATTTTTCAAACAGAAGCAGCACATTGGACACTAAATGCTAAAGAATTGTTAATGGCCTCGGTATCAGATCGATTCGCCAATAGACCTTTATCACGAGGAGTCAGAAGACCCCTCGCAACTGCCGCAATAAATCTACAGTAAAGCAACATTATCCTTGATCATGCTTTTCAGGCTAAATATCTCTCTCTTGTCTTAGTGACCTTACATGACATAAGATAGAGAGCACTCGATATGTATGTTCCAAAAATCTTAGAAAGAAATCACATACATTTCATGTCCTAAAATGCTTTTCAAGCCCTTATATTTGTGGCATAACAATTAACAAGACTATTAGTTTCTCTTTTTTCTTTTCTTTACCACATTTCATCTATCTATGCAAAACTTAGGCATTCACTACTTGTCACAACGAAATTTTCATTCATAAATCCATACTTTACAACCTCAATTACAGTACTATTATTGTCACCAACAAATCTTAACCATGATCAAAAACTCATTTAAACTCTTTTGTCACCAAGTCAGTTACCAACATTCATTTCACAACCTAAATCCATAAAACTATAATACAATTATTAAATCATAATCAATAAATTTTCTAAATCATTGAGATACCTTAAAATATATTTTTATCGGTCGATACTCAAGAAAGTTGCTAATAATCCAAATGGGTAGGTACTATATATACATCATCACCTATGTTTCATTTTTTAAAAAATATATATATATATATATATTGTTTGTTATGTCATCGCCTTTAAAGGCGATGACATAACAAACAAAAAATATTAATCATTAGAAAAATACTCATGTATCATTTATTAGAGACCACAAAAATACCGACTCTACTTAGCTGGAATGTGACTTTCCAATACTCAATTTTTATTTTTTATTTTTTGTTAAAAGTCTACATAACCTTATAACCTTTGCTTTGATATAGAAGGGTAGCTTATATAGGGCCGGGGTTGCAGTGGAGTGCTACGGGTGCAAACAAATTGCATATTCCAGTTTGCTGTGCATTAGGAAACCAATAGGCATGATAATGGGTTAAGACATGTACGTAATCCAAATATTTATCTTAAAAAAATAATAATAATAAATAACAAATAGTAAATAGCACTACCCAAATTTAAGAAATTTTAAAACAAACCATTTTCATAAGAACAAAATTTAAATGTGTTGGACATTCTTCTGACAAAATTTTAGAATCTCATGTCGGCTACGCTACCATTTTATTTTTCATTTTGGCATTGACTTAATTAGAAGGACCTCTCTCAATAATGATATGAAGTAGTTTAAGTGAGTATTAGGTGAAGACCTTGTGTTGGTAGACAATTAATTTAATCTTAGATGGGAGTAGATAGATTAGATAGGTTTTTTAAATATATTAAATTGGACTTAATATCAGTTTAAAAATAATCTCTTTTACAGTGAGTATTAGGTGAAGACCTCGTGTTGGTAGACAATTAATTTAATATTAGATGGGAGAAGATAGATTAGATAGGTTTTTTTAAATATATTAAATTGGAGTTAATATCAGTTTAAAAATAATCTCTTCCATAGCGAGTTTTTTTTTTTTTTTTTTTTGACATGACCGCACAAGAGAGGGGATGGGATTCGAACTAGTGCCCTCTATTTTATTAAGCGTAGTCCTAGTCTATTTTATTAAGCGTAGTCCTAGCCGATTGAACTACCTCTTGAAGACTTCCACGGTAAGTATTAGGTGAAGACCTTGTGTTGGTAGACAATAAATTTAATATTAGATGGGAGTAGATAGGTTAGATAGGTTTTTTTAAAAATATATTAAGGGTTAAGTAGTGGTTTGCACCAAAACCAAATAGTCACTTGAATTTTTAAAAATATCGCAAATGGTACATGTGGTAAGCTAATAAACCCACTTGGTACCTCTATTAAGATTTCGTTAAGTTTTTTTAACGGAACGCCATGTCATCCTTACACGTGGGCACCATGTGGTGTGGTACCTAGATTTTTGGGTGCCACGTCACTTTTTTTAATTAAAAAAAAAAAAAAAAAACGAAAATTAAAAATACCTGCGTACTGCCTAAAGAAAAAAAAAACAAAAGAAAAACCAGTGTTCTCTCCATTCTCCTCTCCCCCAACACCCTAGGTTTTTGCAGGACCCAAATACCATCTTCGTCATCCCTCCCTCAATGCCGTTGCCCTTGCCGTCGCTGTCCCTCTCAACGCCATCGCCGTCCCTCAAAGACGTTGGTCTTCCTTAGCAGCCGGTCTTCCTCAGAGAAAAGATTTTCCCCCTGAATTTACGAAGGGATAATATAAGCCACTGCTGTTACATTCATTTGATGGTATACCTAGAACGGTAGGAACAAAAAGAAAGACAACATTCCTTCTCTGGCAACTTCAACAAAACGAATGGGCATCAAGTGATTTTCATATCACTGCAAATCATTAAGGATTTTGAGCTACATAATTTCATTTATCATCAATCCTTAGCCTATGTAGCGAATTAGACATCTCATTCCCATTCCCAAACTTGTGAAACTCGAATTCTAGAGTTTTTAGCGATTTCCGTTCCTTCTGCAGCAAGCTCCGGCACATCCACATGACAAGAACCCTGTTTTATGGGTTCATCAGGTTCACGCATCAAGGCTTGCTGGGTAATGGGGGAAAATCTTTTCTCTGAGGAATGCCGGCGGCTAAGAAAGACCAACGGCATTGAGAGGGACGCGAATGCGACGGCGTTGAGGGAGGGATGGCGAAGATGGTATTTGGGTTGTAAAAACCTAGGGGGTTGGGGGAGAGGAGAATGGAGAGAACACGAGTTTTTCTTTTGTTTTTTTTTCTTTAAGCAGTACGCAGTTTTTTTAATTTTGGTTTTATTTTTGTTTTTGTTTTTTTTTTTCTTAAAAAAAATGACGTGGTACTTAAAAATCTAAGTACCATCTCACGTGGCGTTCACGTGTAAAGATGAATGGCGTTCCGTTAAAAAACTTAACAGAATCTTAATGGAGGTACCAAGTAGGTTTATTGGCTTACCACAGGTACCATTTACGATATTTTTCAAAATTCAGATGGCTATTTGATTTTGGTGCACACTACCGATACTGAAATAGTATTTAACCTATATATTAAATTGGAGTTAATATCAGTTTAAAAACAATCTCTTCCACAGTGAGTATTAGGTGAAGACCTTGTGTTGGTAGACAATTAATTTAATATTAGATGGGAGTAGATAAATTAGATAGGTTTTTTAAATATATTAAATTAGAGTTAATATCAGTTTAAAAATAATCTCTCTCTCATGCTGCATTTAGCTCTTCCTAATGCTAACTTTGAATAAATAGAGCTGATAAGCGGTGATAGGATCTACCTCTCTGTGTAAAATATTCGTTTGATGATATTGAGGGATTTTAGGAGGTCGATGATGTACGATTGTGTGATTGTATGATTAGATTTTCATTTCTTCCTTCTTCGATATTCTTGTATGAATATATTAAAATGGAGTTAGATTCTGTGATGATGTAAAACTGAAATTGCAGAGTTGTAGGAAGAAGAAAAAGAAAGTCTTTCATAAAGCTTTAAAGAAAAACAAAATGAGCAGTACTCGATGTTGAGAAAGTCTTCATGCCTGGTGATTTACACTAACCAAGGCACAAAGATTTCTACTGTGGATTCGAACTCATGACCTAGTGTCTACCTAATCACTTTAGGAATTTTCTTGAACAATCAAACCATCACGAAGAAAAAAAAAATTTCTATATGTTGTATTCCATACGTTTGAATTGTAACGTGGTGCCTATATATGAAACTACAACCCTCGACAGATTGATAAGAGCGAAAACATATTGACTCAAGAATTATATTCTCACACATTGCTATGTTTGCAATGGAATTATATGCAAGCCTCTACCCTATACTACCCACAAACCAAAACCAGATTATATACTGCAACATTCTTAGTAAGTTAGAAATAAATTTACAGATGGAGACTTTTATAGGCGCCTGCGATGCTAAATTTATCAACTCTTATGATCACTACTAGCTCCTTGGTACATCTTGGCAATTAAAGGGTGACAAATACCCTCCAGCTCCTTTGTCCTATTCTCAAACTCATGTGCCTCCACAAGCTGGTTCCTTTCAAGCCACTGGATAGTCTGCTCAATTGCATCTTCAGTCTTTGCCAAAGCATTCTTCACCTCCCTCATTTTGTACCTCATGTAGTAAGCACAATTTTCCAATACTTTCTTTGCTTCAACCTTCTTCTCATGCTCCCTATCCTCGGGGATGGCCACGTACTGCTGATCAGCCGGTGCCTCCTCTGCCTGGTTCATAATGAACGGTTTGCAAATACTCTCCAGCTCGCTCATCTGGAATTCAAATTCGTCTGCCGAAGCAAGTTGGTTCAGTTCGAGCCAATTAATAGCCTGCTCAATTGCGTCCTCAATCTTCTTCTTGATAGCAGATGGGACCTTGGCTGAAAACTTGTCATCTTTAATTGTTTTCCTCAAGCTGCAGGCATACTTCTCCAGCGCATTCTTTTTCTCCACCTTCATGTTATGCTCCTCATCGTCAGCCTTGTACTTCTTAGCCTCCTGCACTAACTTGTCGATCTCTTCGTTGGAGAGCCTGCCCGTATTGGTGATTGTAATTTTGTTCTTATTTCCAGTGGTTTTATCCTCTGCAGAGACATCCAAAATACCACTGGAATCAATGCCAAAGCACACTTGGATTTGAGGAACTCCCCGAGGAGCAGGAGGAATGCCAGATAACTCGAACTTGCCCAGAAAGTTGTTGTCGTGGGCTCTGCTTCGTTCACCCTCATACACCTGAATCAGCACAACAGATTGGTTCTCGCGTTGGGTCGAGAACACCTGCTCCTTCTTAGTGGGAATGGCAGTGTTCCTTGGAATCAAAACAGTCATGACACCTCCAGCAGTCTCCAAACCAAGCGAAAGAGGAGTAACATCCAGCAACAACAAGCCCTGCACCTTCTCATTACCCTCACCGCTAAGAATTGCGGCCTGAACAGCAGCGCCATAGGCAACCGCCTCGTCAGGGTTAATCCTTTTGCAGAGCTCCTTCCCATTGAAGAAGTCCTGCAACAATTTTTGAACCTTGGGGATCCTGGTAGACTCTCCAACCAGAACCACATCATGGACACTGCTCTTGTCCATCTTAGCATCCGTCAAACACTTCTCAACAGGCTCTATACACTTCCGGAATAAATCCGAGTTAAGCTCCTCGAATCTTGCTCGAGTGATTTTTGAGTAGAAGTCAATACCCTCGTACAAAGAATCAATCTCAATCGTTGTCCGAGTATTAGATGACAAAATCCTCTTGGCCCTTTCACAAGCAGTCCACAATTTCCTAAGAGCCTTAACTCCAGTAATTGTCTTCATATGTTTTCTTTTGAACTCTTGAACAAAATGGTTCATCATTCTACGGTCAAAATCTTCACCTCCCAAGTGGGTATCACCAGCTACAGCTTTCACTTCAAAGACGCCCCCTTCAATGGTGAGAAGTGCGACATCCAACGTGCCACCACCAAGATCAAAGATGAGCACATTCATCAAACCAGTACCACACTCCTTGTCAAGCCCATATGCACAAGCAGCAGCACTTGGCTCATTGATAATACGCATCACATTTAGGCCAGCAATGATACCAGCATCCATTGTGGCTTGACGTTGCGAGTGATTGAAACAAGCAGGAACAGAGATAACAGCATTCTTGATCTTTGAACCACAATAAGCCTCTGCAATCTCTTTCATCTTTATGAGAATCATTGAAGAGATTTCTTCAGCCAGAAACTGTTTTTCCTCATACATGTAGTTAACAACAATAATGGGTCTCCCATTATCAGGGTCAGCAATCACCTTGAATGGCCAGAATTGCATGTCATGTTGCACTGAGGCATCATTGTATCGCCTTCCAATCAAACGTTTAGAGTCTTCATAGAGTCATACCACCGACATGTACATCGACATGTAAACAAGTCATTACATTAAACATGTACATCGACATGCAAACAAGTCATTACATTAAACATTCTTAGCTTCACAATAAGTACATTTTGTCACCTTAATTTGTTTTGAACTTGTTAGAAAGCCAAAAAAAGGCCAACTTTTGATGCTACTAAATTAGGGATTTGCCAAAGCAAAAGAAAGACCCCAATGTAATGAGTCTAATGAACCAGGAAAAACGCTAATCATATTTGTGCTATCACCTCCAAAATAACTTGTCAATTTAGAGCTTTTCTAAAATTATTTATGAAGCTCAGTTTTACTCACTAAGTAAGCAATTTATGTGGGATTTTGCACTCATTAGTGTCTTCACAAACAATCACCAATGGAACCAAGGTTGTTACATGCACCAACGGCTAGTAAGCTAGCATTTTCTTGGGTTGTCACACCAATGACTTAAACAATTTTCCTCTCCATTAACATGAAGGAAACCAAAAAAAAAGAAAAGAAAAAAAATCTATATTTTCTTTCCTTCTTCCACAATAATTAATGTCATAGACCAATATATATATATATATATATATATATAATAGCCGAATTTCCCTTAAAGGTAACCTAGAATTGCGACACGTGTACTTAATTCAAACTAAAATGAAGGTTCTTTTGATTGTAAAATTTTCTATGATTTATACATTCTGATTGTGTCACTATGTTCAGCAATGTAGTAGTGTATAATCTTTAGTATGTCTGTTCATTGAAATGGGCATGATTGATTTTTTTACACAACTTTTTTAACCGAGAAGAATCATGAACATAGCACAGATTATGGGCTATTATACATAAAACAAATAAGCAAGGTTTTGAATGTAAAACTCAAAAACGTAAACTGGTAGCGGTATCAGAGAAGCAGGAACTCACCAAAAACAGTGTTGGTAGGATTCATGGCTACCTGGTCCATTGCCGCCTGACCGATCAAACGGTGAGTTTCATTGAAAGCAACAAAAGATGGTGTTTTCCGGTTCCCAAGATCATTGGGTATGATCTCCACCTGATTATGTTTCCACACTGCCACGCAGGAGTAGCATGTTCCCAAATCGATCCCAATCGCCGGACCCTGGTCTTTCCCAGCCATAGCTTACAAGAATTGACAAAAAGAAGAGATAATGAAGAACACCCAAGAAATCTCTTGGACTTTTGAAGAGAAAGATCACTGAGAAGTTGTGTTTGTAGTATATATGTTCCGATCGATTTTGGAGATGCTGACATGCTTTTCTACTTTTTCGGGCTTAGCTAGCAAGGCTTCAGGCTACGATTCCTTTTCTACTTTTTCGTATTATACTGGTCTGTTTTGAATTAAGATTTCAAAAAGTTCTATTAAAAATCTAATTTTTAAAAACGCAATTAAAGCATTTACCTTAATAGTTAAGGTGGTGTATTTTCCAAAAACAAAAAACCCCTCATTATCTATGAAAACGTTAAAAAATCGCAATATTTTTAAAAAAATTCCAACCATCTGAGCAATGTGGGGAAGATGGGCTGCAATCTTGGCAACAAGAGAGCACATTTTTGCCAAAAATCCAGGCACATTTGGGGTTTTTGAAAAAATATCACAAAAAAAACTCATACATTAGCTTTTTATTTCCCTATATGAAAGAATTTTCAAAATTCTTTTTCTATTTCAATTTTCTATATTTTTATATTTTCCCTCGCACTCTTTCCCCCGTTCGCAAAGAAATGAAAACAAGAAGTCACCTTACCCTGTTTCCTTTGAAGCCCAAGAACCTTGCCCCCTCTTCCTTTTGTTTTTCGAAACCAGACCCCTACCCCTTATTGGAGAGAGAAGTTCTCTGCATGTAGTTGCACGGTAAAGAAGAAAGGAGAAGGAAAAGGAGGAGGTTGTGGAACATGGAGGAATTTCGGCCAATTTAGAGGAAAGGTAATAAATTGGATTTCGAATTTTAAGTTATAATTAAATTGGGTTCTGCTTGGGTTGATGTTGATGGGTTTCGGTTGATTTAACTGGGTGATGGGTTCTGCTTGATCATCTTGGCGGTCAATTTTTATCCAGCAACTTACATTACGTCACGCGTTTCACTCAAAAATAAATAATAAAATATTAATTAATTTTTTTAAAAAAATAAAAATAAAAATATTAAAAAAGTTAATTAATATTTTAAAAAATATGAGGTGGCCAACTACCCTAACTGAGCCATGGGGTGGCCGGCCATTTTGGCCCTTGGGGATGGTCTAGGCCTTAAGGAGTGGCTACTTTGGCCACCCCCAACTCGCCCTTAGGGGTGGCTTCATGACTCAATTGGGGTGGTTGGCCACCCCATATTTTTTTAAAAATTATTTGAATTTTAATCTTCATTTTTAAGTTAATTAATATTTCATTATTTATTTTTTAGTGAGACTCGTGACATGGTGTAGGCTGTTGAATAAAAATGAACAGCCACAATAATCCATTGGAAAATCTCTAATTTCTGCTCAAATGTGAAGAGATTCGGATTCCATTATATTATGTATGCTTTGGGTGTTGGCCGAAATTGAAATGATTTTGTCATTTTGGTTTGAAATCTTGTGGGCATTTTCTGGGTTTTTTTTTAGTCGGGCATTTTTTGGTTTAATTTGGGCATCATGAGTTTTAGAAGAAAATGAGAGTAATTCTTGAAGTTGGTGGGGGCATTCAATGAATTTAAAATATATATAGAGAGAGAGAGTTAAAGTATATGAATACTTAGAGAGTTCAGTGTTGAGTGATTTTAAAAAGTGACCGCTTAATATGGAGAAAGTGCACTTTCTCCTCAAATTTGGAGAAACTTTGAAGGGCTCGTTGATGATTGTTGAATGAGAGGAGAGAGAGAAAGAAAGATAGACAAGGGGATGAGCGTGTTTCAAAAGGGAAAGAGAGATGCAATGTTTAAGGTGGACGAGCTAGGCATGTGACCACATAGTAGTTTTTGATTGGTTTAACGCTTACTTCCATTAATTTTATGTACGTATAGAGATCATCGTTGTTTTTAGTCTTAAGTGAGGTATTATTTATTATATGAATTGAACTCGAGGCGGGCTTTAGTAAAGTCCTAAAACTATAGGTTCTAAAAAGGTATTTGACTCAAACATGGTAAAAGCAATTACACTGAACTCTTTTCTATAACCATTTAAAAAAATTGGGTAATTTCACTTTAAATCTCTAAATTACCACGCGATTTGATAAACTTTCTAAACTTCAAAACCTCTCAATTTAAACTCTTAAACTTTCAATTACAATCAATTTGAACATCTTCATCAGATTTTAATAGTTAAAAAGTAAGACAATGACATTTATGCCCTCTAAATTTTTTATAAAATTTTAAATTAACCCTTAATTTTTAATTTTTTATTAAAAAAATAAAAATAGTGTATAGTAATGGAGGAGAAAGTAGACTACTAGACTTAACTCGCAAGTTTTCAATGCATGAGAGTTGCAATTGTTGTTTGTGGAAAGCCAACGCATATTTGATTCCTTTTCCACTTTTTCGTACGATTGTCAATCGATGTGTTTCATTCTTTTCCTAATCTATTATCAATCTACGTCACAAAGCTCACATTTCCTAGTACCCTAAATCTAAAAGCATCCATTAATAATTTAATATTCACTTTAAATTATAGTTATTATATATATAATTCTATACCATTTTTTAAACTTTAAATTATTTATAATTTAAAATTGTTAAATTATGAGAGACTGAATGAATCTTTTGACTAGTATTTTGTTTTTTTAAAGTCTTTTTTGGCTGATAATATTCGTGTGTTCTAATCATTTGACTAGTAGAACCCAGCCCAACTTTTTTTTGTTTTGTTTTCTTGAATTTTTTAAACTGAAAGACATAATTGTACTTTTATGTTGTTTTTGTTATTTATTTGATGGAAAATAGTAACAAAAGTTTGAATTTATAGATATTCAAAATACAAATCTTAATTTTATCGAATTGAAAATTGGAATTGTTACACATAAATCCTGCACTTGGGCCCATGGACCTGGGGCCCAATAACCCGAGAAACTGCCCAGCAGATTCATATGGGCTTGCTAGGAAACAACCCGATTTTGGAGGTATGGATACGACGTCGTTTAACCCAAACTGTACTCCCAGAAACTACGAACACCCCATTTGCATCATTCACTGAACCGAGTATATTAGAGTCAGTTTTACTTAGTACATGGATACTATGGTTAGGAACAAGATATACACCGACTATGCTAACAGCTTAAATACATCTTGATTATCAGATCGATTATGATTCGCACTTGAATACTTCCGACGGTTATGCGCTATTCTCAGAATCACGCTGGTCATGATAACTGTTACGCACTATCCCTGATATTAAGTAAACGACAAGAACGATTCCTCACCAATCATAACGGTCAGGGGATAGGAATATTGACTCCTCCGTCCGTTACGCCCGGATCCCAGATCCTCCGTCGGGTCATCATCGTCGTCCATGTGAAATCTACCTATACAAGGCTCATGGACAACAGAAATAGGTACATGATTCTCTCATATATGAAACACTAGATAAAGTTCAGAAAAAGACTAACTTAACCATCAGAGGAGGATCACCGGCCACCGCTCAGTACGTCCTCTTAACATGCGCTTTTGTTTTACAGGATCTAAGAGAAGAGGCATAGCGGAAATTACCAGGCTACCCTTGGGTTCACCATATCGGAAACTGTACCAACAAGAATATCAATTTTTTTTTTTAATTAAAAAAAAAAAAAGGCAAAGCAAAAAGAATTGACATAAATCCACTTGGTCGTGTTCAAGTTGCATTCTCGATCCGATTCTTAGAGTAAAGTTATAAGGACTAAAGTTTTTTTTTTTTTGAGTCCTCTGAAATGTGATGCGATTTTTAAAATTACTATTGAAGTTGAGATCATCATTATTAAATTTTGATCTATTAATAATTTTAAAAGTCACATCACATTTTATAAGACTATAAAAATTCTAGTCCTCATTTTAACATTACTCCTCAATCCTGACTTAATATTCATGTTGTTTAGTATTGTAGATTTAAATTTCGTACAATCAGATTATCTTGTCACAATACATTGAAATAATTAAAATAACATCATCTAAAGCAGGTGCCTCATGAGGACCCGTGGGGGCCACGGCCCCTACTGAAGCTTGAAAAAAGGGAGCCCCTAGCTACTGAAGATTGGGAAAAAAAAAAATGTCTTGTATGTTTGTATGTGAGAGATTTTTTGACATGATTGACTAATGGCCACCCCAAAAATATTCAATACCTCAACAATCAGCCTTTGGTTGTGCACAAGTTGTTTCTCTTTAACTATGGACATAGGATGCAGTGTAATGCATGTAGTTGAAGATTGGATAACTTTTAATGTTGGTGAGAAAGGAAGTAGCATACCATGGTAAAAGGGTAAAAGAGAATTTAACGAGGGATAAGTATAACCTTGTCAGTTTTTACTTTTTAATCAGATTCGACACTTTGTCATTTTAGTTCTCTAAAATAGTGTAAGCTCCAATTTTAAACATTTTGTTTCGTTTTTTACTAGTGGTTGCCGACATGTTATCGTATTAATATATCAATTCTTAGTATATATTTATTAATTTTGACAAATATACTTTTTGTTATACACATATTTAGACTTTAGTTATAAAATAATTCTTTTTTATTTCGAATTTATCATATTAAAAAAAAAAAAATGGACCCCTCCAAAAATCAATTCTTGACTCCTGATGTAAGAGTAATAAGGCAATAGGACCGCACATTAGATGTGATCCCCGCCAATTTATTTTTTTAAAAAAAAATAAAAAAATAAAAAAATAAAAATTGAAAATAGAGATATTAAAGGGGAATCCAAATGTGAGGTATTAGCACTAAATTTGAAGTATTAGCACCAAATTTGAGGCATTAACACTAAATTTAGGATGATCGAATCCCTTTTGGGTGATACCATCCCTAAATGGTTAACCTTTCATTCCTAGATTTTAGTTTTGAATCCAAAAAAAAGTTTTGAAGCATTAGAAACTAAATATTAACTCATAGAAATTTAACTAACAAAAAAAAGTAACAAAATTTATTATTATTATTATTATTATTATTTTTAATATATGTCCGACGCTAGAGCAGGACTCAAAGAAAAGAAGAAAAAAATCCAACTTTATCGATGACCCAAGCAGCTCATAAGGAAAGTGACGTAGGTTAGTGACGTTCCTACAGAGGGAAGAAGAAGGCAACAAAGACGACAGACTTGCCAAAAAAAATAAAACTCGATATAGCTTTCCATAGTCTTCCTCCAACGGCTGCCATGGGAGGAGGGAGCCTTGGCTCCTTCCTCCTTCTCCTCCCTCCCGCCCTCTCCTTCTTCCTCTCCCTATCCTTCTTGCCTCTTTTGAGGTCAAACCCGTCTCTTCTGAGGCCCTATCTACCTTTTCAGAGGCCGTATCTTACATCTTTGTCGTATTTTCTTTTTTCAATAACTATATCGCCCAATTCTCCACTGTAAATCTATTGTTCACCAGCGTCACCGACAGCTCCCAACTTCGAATCAGCTCCCTTCTTGGAATTTTTGGGTTTGATTTGTTTAAAATCAGATCTATGCATTTCAGGAAGCCACCGCCATACACGCGCCTCTCCACCTTGTTCGTAGGTGTCACCGCTTCTGTCTGCCGCCAGAACCACCCCCATACGATGTCCACGAGCCGGAGTGTGATAAACACGTGCCTGCGAGTAGATCTCACTCACAGGCGCGTGCAGCCCACTCACCGTCCTCTCCGATGTTGCACCTCTAGTGCTCTGCCTCATCCATCTCTGCCTCCGCCTTCGGTGCACCTCCATCGTTCGATGCAATTTGTGTCGAGTTTGTTCTGGGTTTTGCATTTTGTTGTTTTTTCTTATGTTTCTGTGCTGAAATTTCTTTCCATAGGCTTTGAATCGTTCCTCATCAGTGTTTTCTTTGTTGTTGTTGTGGCTATCCTTCGAGTGTGCTGCAACGGTTCTCTTAATGATGAACCTTTACAAACCACCTTAATTGGTGGCCAATTTTCTTGGTCTTCGTACCAAGAAAGCATAGGCCTGCGTCATTCATTTGATACATTACCTTTTTCTTTTTTTCCTGTTTACTCATACTGATGGGGTCGCTTTGGGGCTTATTGTTGGGTTGCCCAACCCTTTGTTGTTTGTTGTAATTTTTTTTTTTTTAAAAAAAAAAAAGTACTTTAAATTTTTTTTGGAGAAACTTTTACATTTTTTTTTTTTTTTTTTTTTTTTGAGTTGAATGATGACTGTTGCACTCCACTAGACTAAAAGCTGACATATAAGTAAATGAATTGTACTCCTAAGTTAGGAATTTTGATTCTATCCGATTCAAATAAATTAGAAAGGAGCTGATCATTTAAAGTGGGAGGACAAAATTGACAATGGTGCAAAATAAATCAATTATAATATGAAATTTTTGTTTAATTTTCTTTTTACTTATGATTTAACGCTAAATTAAAAAAATTATTGATTTCAAAAAGTATCACAGATAATACATTTAGATATTTAATACACGCAATTTGTACTTTTGCCCATGTTTCTTCCAATTTAACGGCGTGTCACGTTAAGTTCAATCACAATATGACAATTATCTCATACACTTCAACTCCATTAAAAAAAATAAAAAATAAAAAATAAAAATTGAGGTGGCTCGAGTCACTCTTATGACTGGTCAGGGGTGACCATATCACCCTATAGCCATTAATTTGAATAGTAATAAAAAGTTATTAATGTGATATAAAAAGTAAAAATGTTGGGAAGTTAAAAAAAAAAAAGGTTTGGAAGGCGTTTGCCAAACAAGGCCAAGTGTCAAATTTTTATTGGAGGCTGCAAATGGGAGTGTTTTGCACCACATTAGGATGGAAGGTATTCTCTTAATTCTTTTTGAAAATTTCGATGAATTTCATAATTAGTTTTGTAAGAAGTACTAAAATTGCCGGAATTATAATTTATTGAGGAGATGACATAGATCGAATTTTAATATTATTTTTGGTAACCATATTTCTACATTATAATTTCTCTCATGAATGTGATTACGTGAGAAAAAGAAAGGTGCAACATAAATCAATTACAATACGAAATTTTTGTTTAATTTTCTTTTTACCTATAATGTGTTAGTATTCTATACCTAGTTTTAATGTGTATAAAAAATATAAATAATGCTACACATACTCTCACTTCTTTACACAATTTTTTCACACATATGTAACTTTTAAAACCACCATTGAATATAAGATTGATTTTTATTAGATTTTAATCCAATTGTAGTTTTAAAAGTCATTTATAAGTGAAAAAATTGTGTAAGAAAGTGAGAATAAATATAACATTACTTGAAAAATATTAAGTCCATATTTCCCCCAATAATTTAATGGCGTGTTTTGTCATGTTCAATCACAATATAAATCATATGATAATTTAATGGTTGCGCCAGTCATTTTGGCCAATGGAATCCAAGCTTGGCAACCTAAGGGCTTGTTTAAGATTGCGTTTGAGAGGCCTAAAAGTATTTTTAACACTAAAAAAGTCCGTTTGAAGAAAAAAGTACTTGTTTGGTAAAAAAATTAAAGGCGCTTTTAAGGATCCAAAAAGCCTAGAAGTTGCTAAAACGCACTTTTGGGAAAAGCTTAAAAATGAAGTTTTTGCCCAAAAGCTCTTTTTTACTTAAAAGCTCAATTTTTCAAACGCAATTCCAAACAGGCTCAAATCTATCATCTCTGAGCCATAGGGTCAAAATTCTGCACATTTATACACTACAATATTTTCAGTTGAGAAACATAATTTAATTCACAGATAAGTAGCGAATATAAAGGCAGTTGTAAAACATTATTTGTAGAGTTTGGCTCAAAACATAATCTTATAACAAACATGATTCTCAAAATGCACGGTTTATAGAAAATAGTCTGGTTAAATGACAAAACATTTATGGTTGTTTCATGGGTGATTACTTACATTGAACGCTCGTATCCAATCTTGGACATCACAAAAGATCAACTTCCAGTTTCTGCAAGTCATACCCTCATACGCTAAATAATATTAGTCAAGATTCTAAGCAAAACTCTAGAAAAATAAAGAAAAAAAAAAATTCTATCTGTTGTGTTCTATAAATGAAACTACAACCCTCGACAGATTGACAAGAGGGAAAACATATTTACTCAAGAATTATATTCTCACACATTGCTACGTTTGCAATAGAATTATATGCAAATCTTTACCCTATAATACCCACAAACCAAAACTAGATTACAGCAACATTCTTAGTAAGTTAGAAACAAATTTACAGATGGAGACTTTTATAGGCCATCTGTAAATCTATCAACTCTTATCACTACTAGCTCCTTGGTAAAACTTGGCAATTAAAGGGTAACAAATACCCTCCAGCTCCTTCGTCCTACTCTCAAACTCATGTGCCTCTACAAGCTGGCTCATTTCAAGCCACTGGATAGTCTGCTCAATTGCATCTTCAGTCTTTGCCAGAGCATTCTTCACCACCCTCATTCTGTGCCTCATGTAGTAAGCACAATTTTCCAGTACTTTCTTTGCCTCAACCTTCTTCTCATGCTCCCTATCCTCGGGGATTGCCACGTGCTGCTGATCAGTCTCCTCTACCTGGTTCATAATGAACGGTTTGCAGATGCTCTCCAGCTCGCTCATGTGGAATTCAAAGTCATTTGCCGTAGCAAGTTGGTTCAGTTCGAGCCAATTAATAGCCTGCTCAATTGCATCTTCAATCTTCTTCCTGTTAGCAGATGGGAGCTTGGCTGAAAACTTCACATCTTTAAATGAGTTCCTCATGTTGTAAGCGTAGTTCTCCAGTTTATTCTTTTTCTCGCCCTTCATGTTATACTCCTCGTCCTCAGCCATGTACTTCTTAGCCTCCTGCACAAACTTCTCGATCTCTTCCTCAGAAAGCCTGCCCGTATTGCCCGTATTGGTGATTGTAATTTTGTTCTCATTTCCAGTGGTTTTATCCACAGCAGAGACATTCAAAATACCGTTGGCCTCAATGCCAAACCACACATGGATTTGAGGAACTCCCACAGGTGCAGGAGGAATGCCAGAGAGCTCGAACTTGCCGAGAAGGTTGTTATCACGGGTTCTGGTCCGTTCACCCTCGTACACCTGGATCAGCACGCTAGGCTGGTTATCGGAGTAGGTGGAGAACACCTGCTCCTTCTTAGTGGGAATGGTGGTGCTCCTTGGAATCAAAACAGTCATGACACCTCCGGCAGTCTCCAAACCAAGCGAAAGAGGAGTGACATCCAGCAACAACAAGTGCTGCACCTTCTCATTATCCTCACAGCTAATGATTGCAGCCTGAACAGCAGCACCATAGGCAACCGCCTCATCAGGGTTAATGCTCTTGCAAAGCTCCTTTCCATTGAAGAAGTCCTGCAACAATTGCTGGACCTTGGGGATCCTAGTAGACCCACCAACAAGAACCACTTCATCGACGCTGCTCTTGTCCATCTTAGCATCCCTCAAACACTTCTCCACAGGCTCCATACACTTTCTGAATAAGTCCATGTTAAGCTCCTCGAATCTTGCTCGGGTAATTGTCAAGTAGAAATCAATACCCTCATACAGAGAATCAATTTCAATGGTGGTTTGAGCAGTAGATGAGAGAGTTCTTTTAGCCCTCTCGCAAGCAGTCCTCAACCTCCTCAGAGCCCTGGGGTTTCCACTGATATCCTTCTCGTGCTTCCTCTTGAATTCCTTAACGAAATGGTTCACCATCCTGTTATCAAAATCTTCACCTCCCAAGTGTGTATCACCAGCTGTAGCTTTCACTTCAAATATACCGTCTTCAATGGTGAGAAGTGAGACATCGAACGTTCCGCCACCAAGATCAAAGATGAGCACATTCTTCTCACCAGTACCATACTCCTTGTCAAGCCCATATGCAAAAGCAGCAGCACTTGGCTCATTGATAATGCGCATCACATTTAGGCCCGCAATGACACCAGCATCCATTGTGGCTTGACGTTGCGAGTTATTGAAACAAGCAGGAACAGAGATAACAGCATTCTTGATCTTTGAACCACAATAAGCCTCTGCAATCTCTTTCATCTTTATGAGAATCATTGAAGAGATTTCTTCAGCCAGAAACTGCTTTTCCTTGTTCTTGTAGGTAACGACAATAATGGGTCTCCCATTATCAGGGTCAGCAATCACCTTGAATGGCCAGAATTGCATGTCACTTTGCACTGAGGCATCATTGTATCGCCTTCCAATCAAACGTTTACAGTCTTCATAGAATCATACCACAGACATGTACATCAACATGTAAACAAGTCAGTACATCAACATGTAAACAAGTCATTACATTAAACATTCTTAGCTTCACAATAAGTACATTTTGTTACCTTAATTTGTTTTGAACTCGTTAGAAAGCCAAAAAAGGTTAATTTTGATGCTACTTAATTAGGGATTTGCCAAAGCAAAAGAAGGACCCCAATGTAATGAGTCTAATGACCCTGGAAAAGTGCTAATCATATTTGCGCTATCACCTCCAAAATAATTTGTCAATTTGGAGCTTTCCTAAAATTACTTATAAAGTTCAGTTTTACCTAGTAAGTAAGCAATTTATGTAGAATTTTGCGCCCATTAGTGTCTTCATAAACAATCACCAATGGAACCAAGGTTGTTACATGCCCTAACGGCTAGTAAGTTAGCATTTTCCTTGAGTCTCACACCAACGACTTAAACAATTTTCCTCTTCATTATCATGAAGGAAACCAAAAAAAGAAATGAAAAAATCTAAATTTTCTCTCCTTCCACAATAAATAATGTCATAGACCAATATATATATATATATATAGTCAAATCTCTCTTAAAGGTGACTTGAAATTGCGACACGTGTACTTAATCCATAATTTTTAGTGATTGGACCGGTGTTTAACCTGAGTCAAGTGAAACCGTGTTTTGATTACCTCTATCTCTCAATTCTTTTAGGTCTTTCCACCGACAATGTCCTTTTTGATTACTAAAAATTTCCTAAATCATATACCATCTCTCTCTCTCTCTCTCTCTCTCTCTCTCTCTATATATATATATATTAAAGCCTCAGGAAATTCTACTCGCAAGTTTGCTCCTGACTTGCCGATCACCCGTGGCTGCACCAACAACGTTCGCAAAGCCCTTGCCTGTAGATGTTGACGGTTTACATGTTACACAAAGTTTATCGAATCAGTTGAGGGTCTACTCCCAAGTTTTCTCTCTCTCTCTCTCTCTCTTTTTTTTTTTTTTTTTCTTCGGCACACTGCTGCCCCCTGACTTCCAAACAATATACGCACTTTTGGAGTGCACTCCTGATTTGGATGAGCGGCTACAGGATTTATTCGTGATGGAAAGCAAAGAGGGAAATATGTGACACCCACCTGTGATGTAAGGTATGAGAATCTTAGGGGTGTACAACCGCCAACCGGTTGTGGTAGCAGTTATTTCATCATAACCGCAACCGCAACCGGTTTAGGCGGTTATTTCATTTTGAAAAACCGCAACTGCAACCGGCGGTTATGCAGTTATTGAAGACTGGTTATTAACCAGTTTTCATAAATAATTTCATCATTTTTTTTTCTTGAATATAAAACTTCAATTTTGTTAATTCAAAGGAGAAACAATGTTCAATTTTGATAATATATTGTTAATTCAAACTACTAAAGTATTAAGGCCATTATTTATTTGTGTTTTATCTCATATCTCATATCGCAAATTTAATCCAAGAATTATATATGTTAATTCATAATTCAAAACAATTACAAATCCAAAATCAATCATAACCAATTTCCTCTACAAGGCTGCCATAAAAAACATTAAACATCCAATACATAAAACAACATTACAAATTCAAAAGTGGATGTTGATGACAATGGATTTATCATTTATGCCTACAGACCTATGGTTTTAAAGTAATATATATATTATAATAAAAAAATCCAGTTACCCGATTATTAACCAGTTTTCTAAACGCCTATAACCGGTACCGCAATCGGCCTAGGCGGTTATCTGGTTATCCGATTATCTAGTTAGCGGTTTTAGGCGATTATTTAGCGGTTATTAACGGTTAATAACCCCCCGCTTGTACACCCCTATATGAGATATTCATGATGGGATGCAACAATTGCCTGTTGACTTGGACATTCATCCAGTCTAGAGTTTTTATTTAATCCAAAATTTTGTTGCTTCGATGTATCTTTGTGTTGTTATATGTAAATTTTTCGCAACTGTGAATTAATTATCTTTATGTTTGTTTTCTCGAGAAAATTTCTTTGTACTAGACACCGATTTGAATCTAGGTTTGGGTTGATATTTGAATATGTTTATATATATTTTGTTTGTGAAATTTTTGGTTGAGGTGTTATTCATTTGAATCTTTTTTTTTTTTTTTTTTTGTGAGCTTTTTCAAATGTTCAGAGTTATATGAGTTTTATTTGTATGGAAATATAATAGGTATCATATCAACAATATATAAAATTCCTACTAATTTTCTATTAGTGCTTTGATAATCAAAATCCAGGTTTTCTTCTTACATGTTTTTTTTTTCCTTGTACTTCTTTTCATGTTAAACTACACCTATGAGAATACAGATTTTAACATGTTTTAATTTATATGGATTAAACTAAAATTAAGGGTCTTACGTTTTAATTCATTTGAATGTTTTATAGGATTTTTTATTTTTTATTTTTTTCGTTTGTGTCATTTACTCGGTTGTTTAGACATTTTTTTGGATTTTTTTTTTCTTCTGTTTTTAAAAGTAAAATGAAGGCAAAAATTTATTTGATTGTTGTGGATAAGGAACAAAAGCTCTTTCAAAACACTAAAGAGATTGTATTAAAATATAATAGGTATCACACAAGTGACACAACAATATCAAAAATTCCTATTAATTGTTTTTTTAGTAATGCTTTAGTAATCAAAATCCAGGGTTTTTTTTTCTCTTGCTATTTTGTTTTTTCTTTGCACTTCTTTTCATTTTAAACTACACATGTGGTAATATTTTACATGTTTTAATATATATGGATTAAACTAATTTTCTATGATTTGACCTTCTTTGTGATTGTGTCACTATATTCAGAATGTACTAGTATATAACCTTTAGTATTTCTTTTTATTGCGATGGGCATGATAGACAACTTTTTTAACCAAGAGGAATCATGCACATATAGCGCAAATTATGAGCTATTATACATAAAACAAATAAGCAAGGTTTTGAATGTAAAACTCAAAAATGTAAACTGGTAGCGGTATCAGAGAAGTAGGAACTCACCAAAAACAGTGTTGGTAGGATTCATGGCTACCTGGTCCATCGCCGCCTGGCCGATCAAACGGTGAGTCTCTTTGAAAGCAACAAAAGATGGTGTTTTCCGTTTCCAAAGATCATTGGGTATGATCTCCACCCGATTATGTTTCCAAACTGCCACGCAGGAGTAGCATGTTCCCAAATCGATCCCAATCGCCGGACCCTGGCCTTTCCCAGCCATAGCTTACAAGAATTGACAAAAAGAAAAGATAATAAAGAACACCCAAGAAATCTCTTGGACTTTTTAAGAGAAAGATCACTGAGAAGTTGTCTTTGTAGTATGTTCCGATCGATTTTGGAGATGCCGACATGCTTTTCTACTTTTTCGGGCTTAGCTCGCAAGTCTTCAGGCCACCATTCCTATTCTACTTTTTCGTACTATCCTAGTCTGTTTGGAATTAAGATTTCGAAAAGTTAGATTTTTAAAAACCTAAAGTGTAATTTAACGTAAGATAAAGTTTACTTAACCACTTCAAATTAACATCAAACTAATATTCTAATGATAATCTATCTCTCGAATTATCAATTGCGACAATTTACTTACTAAATTATCGAAACAATGACAATGTCCCTCCAATGCTAGCAAAATAACGAAATTACTTCTATATAATTTTTAATAAAACAAAAATACCTTTACAAATTTGAAAAAAAAAAATTAAATTTTAACATTTATGTTTTTATTTTAGTAAGAGTAATTTTGTCATTTTGTTAAAATTAGAGGTACATTATTATTATTTTGGTAATTTAAAGAATAAATTGTCCTGATAGTTTGAAAAAATAGATTGCCATTAAAGAGAGAGAGAGAGAGAGAGAGAGCTTACGTGAGTATGCGTCAATTGTTAAGGCTGAGGAAGCTTTTTTCAAGCAAAACGCTCGAAATCAGTGGCTGCAATTCAGGGACCAAAATAACTCCTATTTTCCGTAGGGTGCCATTACTCATTTATGGGATGGAAATGGCCAGAAGGTGAAGGAGGTGGCAGTAGACTTTTATAAGCAGCTTTTGGGAACAAGTCAGATGAATTTTGATGTTTCTAAAGCTGCTAGAGTAAGTCAGCTTGTTAAGAAGTATATTACAGTTGAGCTGGCTACAGTTTTGGATGATGAGGTTTCAGATAAGAAAATTAAGAAGACTACTTTATTTGGTATGAAGGATAGCAAAGCTCCTGGGCCTGATGGTTATGCCTCTTATTTACTTAAATCTGCATGGTCAGGTGTGGGAAAGGATGTCGTAGCAGCTGTACAGTTGTTCTTCTTGTCGGGGAAGCTGCTAAGGGAAGTAAATGCTACAATTATCACACAGGTTCCTAAGAAGATCAATCCAACTGCAATGGGAGATTTTAGGCCTATTTCTTGTTGCAATGTGGTTTATAAATGCATTACCAAGATATTGGCCAATCGGTTGATACCTCTCATGGATAATCTGATTACTACAAGGGGAAGATTTACATATCTGATTAGCACCTAAGCCAAATCCAACGAGATAAAAGTTAAAAACACCCAACCCAAGGACACCCATAATACAACAAGATGCTAAATCTATCAACTCTTATCACTACTAGCTCCTTGGTACATCTTGGCCATGAAAGGGTAACAAATACCCTCCAGCTCCTTTGTCCTATTCTCAAACTCATGTGCCGCCACAAGCTGGTTCCTTTCAAGCCACTGGATGGTCTGTTCAATTGCATCTTCAGTCTTTGCCAAAGCATTTTGCACTTCTCTGATTCTGTACCTCATGTAGTAAGCACAATTTTCCAATACTTTCTTTGCCTCAACCTTCTTCCCATGCTCCCTATCCTCGGGGACGGCCATGCACTGCTGATCAACCTCCTCTGCCTGGTTTTTAATGAACCGTTTGCATATGCTCTCCAGCTCTCTCATCTGGAATTCAAATTCATCTGCCTCAGCAAGTTGGTTCCCTTCGACCCAATCAATAGCCTTCTCAATTGCATCTTCAATCTTCTTCCTGTTAGCAGATGTGACCTTGGCTGAAAACTTCTCATCTTTAATTGTTTTCCTCATGTTGTAGGCATACTTCTCCAGTGCATTCTTTTTCTCCACCTTCATGTTATGCTCCTCATCGTCAGCCTTGTACTTCTTAGCCTCCTGCACTAACTTCTTGATCTCTTCATTGGAGAGCCAGCCCGTATTGGTGATTGTAATTCTATTCTTATTTCCAGTGGCTTTATCCTCGGCAGAGACATTCAAAAAACCGTTGGCATCAATGTCAAAGCTCACATGGATTTGAGGAACTCCCTCAGGAGCAAGAGGAATGCCAGATAACTCAAACTTGCCCAGCAAGTTGTTGTAACAGGTTCTTCCACGTTCACCCTCATACACCTGAATCAGCACAACAGACTGGTTATCGCGTTGGGTCGAGAACACCTGCTCCTTCCTGGTGGGAATGCAGGTGTTTCTCGGAATCAACACATTCATGACATCTCCAGCAGTCTCCAAACCAAGCGAAAGAGGAGTGACATCCAGCAACAACAAGCCATTAACCTTGTCATTTCCCTCACCGCTAAGGATTGCAGCCTGAACAGCAGCACCAAAGGCAACAGCCTCATCAGGGTTAATCCTTTTGCAGAGCTCCTTCCCACCGAAGAAGTTCTGCAACAATTCCTGAACCTTGGGGATCCTGGTAGACCCTCCAACCAGAACCACATCATGGACACTGTTCTTATCCATCTTAGCATCCCACAAACACTTCTCAACAAGCTCTATACACTTCGAGAACAAGTCCATGTTAAGCTCCTCAAACCTGGCTCGAGTGATGTTTGAGTAGAAGTCAATACCCTCGTACAAAGACTCAATCTCGATCGGTGCTTGAGTAATAGATGACAGAATCCTCTTAGCCCTTTCAGAAGCAGTCGACAACTTCCTAAGAGCCTTAACACCAGTAATATTCTTCTTATGCTTTGTGTTGAACTCTTGAACGAAATGCTTCACCATTCTACGGTCAAAATCTTCACCTCCCAAGTGGGTATCACCAGCTGTAGCTTTCACTTCAAATATACCCTCTTCAATGGTGAGAAGTGAGACATCCAACGTTCCGCCACCAAGATCAAAGATGAGCACATTCTTCTCACCAGTACCATACTCCTTGTCAAGCCAATATGCAATAGCAGCAGCAGTTGGCTCATTGATAATGCGCATCACATTTAGGCCCGCAATGACTCCAGCATCCATTGTTGCTTGACGTTGTGAGTGATTGAAACGAGAAGGAACAGAGATAACAGCATTTTTTATCTTTGAACCACAATGAGCCTCTGCAATCTCTTTCATCTTTATGAGCATCATTGAAGAGATTTCTTCAGCCAGAAACTGCTTTTCCTCGTACTTGTAGGAAACGACAATAATGGGCCTCCCATTATCAGGGTCAGAAATCACCTTGAATGGCCACATTTTTATGTCATGTTGCACTAGGCATCATCGAATCGCCTTCCAATCAAACGTTTAGAGTCTTCATACCATGCACAGACATAAACATCAACATGTAAACAAGTCATTACATTAAACATTCTTAGCTTCACAATAAGTGCATTTTGTTACATTAATTTGTTGTGAACCCATTGGAAAGCAAAAACAGATGACCTTTTTTGTTTAAGCCATCTCCAGCCACTGCAGCAAATGCAGTAGCTTTTGAAAGTGCACCAGTTGATGAAGTCCAAGTTCAAAACAGAGTATCATAAATATGTCCGAAATTCAAACCAGCTGCTGAGACTAATTTTAACGTCAAATAATGTATTGTTGGTATCCTTTGTAAAGTGATAAACAAGATTATTTGAACATGATCACCAACTAAATTATTATCATGAAAGAAAACAAAACACCATTTTAAAATTCCAAGTCCTTCCGCCGCAATAACAGAACCCATATATGCATAAAACAAACTACCAAATTTTTTAATGTAAAACTCATTAACGGTAACAGAGAACCAGGAACTCACCAAAAACTGTGTTGGTAGGATTCATGGCTACCCGGTCCATGGCCGCATGACCAATCAAACGGTGAGTTTCATTGAAAGCTACATAAGAAGGTGTTTTCCGATTCTCCAGTTCATTGGGTATGATCTCCACCCGATTATGTTTCCAAACTGCCACGCAGGAGTAGCATGTTCCCAAATCAATCCCAATCGCCGGACCCTGGTCTTCCCCAGCCATAGCTAACAAAATTGTCAGGAAAAAAAGAAAATGAAGAACAACGAAGAAATCTCTTGGATTTTTAAAGAGAAAGATCACAAGAGTTAGCTCTCTGCATTTTGTACTAAGTCCAGACAGAAATGAAATGATAAGAACAACTTATTTTAACTATAAACAACTGCCGAGCAAGTTCGCAAGTCAGCTT
Organism: Corylus avellana; assembly: GCF_901000735.1. Lineage (NCBI taxonomy): Eukaryota > Viridiplantae > Streptophyta > Magnoliopsida > Fagales > Betulaceae > Corylus > Corylus avellana. The sequence continues at coordinate 17,978,637 of NC_081550.1, read as the reverse complement.
GTTTGTCTGATTACGTGGTTGCTTGGCTGTCCATAAAAAATTAATTTTAATTAATATTTTAACCAAAAAAAAATTCTATTATAAATTTTTTTCATTGGAATGTCCATGTGAAAGAGTGACTCTCTGGAATCCTAACAAAAAAATTCTGTATAATATGCTTATGTAAATCTATTCTATAAACTGAAGTCAATCGTATTCATTTAAATTAAGTCACAACTTGAGACTATGTACCTTTTATTTAAATTGGTTGACTAATTTGTACAATTATTGTGATTACATATAATCACCTTAATTAAAGTTTATGTCAAAATAAAACAAAGGGATATGTAAAATTGGTCAATGTGATTGGCCTAAATTACAAATCACTCTTAATGGTATAATAAATAATTTATAGGTTCATATAGTTTACCTAAATTATAAATCACTCATTGTGGTATAAAAAATAATTTGTAGGTCTTCAGATAGGTCTAAATAACAGTTTACTCCATAAAATCAATTTCCATTAAGTAACTTAACAAAATCTGACGGTCACATTTTGTGAAACAGCTAACGAATGTGAAGATGAGGGGGAGAGGTTACGCAAAGCGCAAAATTTTGGGGATTTAAGATATTATGTTAATTTGTTGTAGCCGTATGACATGGAGTGAAGACTGATGTGTAATCTTAACTGGTGTAGTAAATGATGTGAAAATTCATAATTGTCATTTTTGAAAGTCATAAATTAATAATAACATTTTGCGTTTTTATTGGGTATGACATGGCAAAGTGACAAATTTTGTTGATTTTAGTGAGTAAATTGTTATTCTGGTATACCTTAAGGACCTATAAATTATTATTTTATACCATAGAGAGTGATTTGTAATTTAGGCAAACTACAGAAACTTATAAATTATTTTTTATACCACATAAAGTTATTTATAATTTAGGTCAACCACAATAACCAAATATGCATTTATCCTTAAAACAAAAGTATAAAGGAGTAATCTAAACATAAAGGCGAAAAAGTGTAAATGTAATTCATAGTTTGTTCCTTCTTTTATTTTCTTTTCTTTCTTTCTTTCTTTTCTCCATTCTACGTGAAATTAGTGACTTTTGTGGGGGCACTTCATGCATGAAGCTAGCTCCATTATTGTGATTTCCATACAATAATCTAAGTGTGTTCAAAATGTGTCCTCTACGGACCACTTCATTTCCTTCACGTTTCTTACATTCTGCCTTTATCTGGCTCGACTTCTTGAAGTTTTGGTAAATTTGGATCCAAAATGTATGAGTTCATCTCCTTCACGTTTCTTACATTCTGCTTTTATCTAGCTCAACTTCTTGAAGTTTTGGTAAATTTGGATCCAAAATGTATGAAATCTTCAACGACGTGTTCATTTCATCAGATCTATCCAATTTCATAAAGTCTCGGTTCATCATTCTTATTTCATCTTAAACCATTTTATATATATATAAAATCTTTTACAATTTTTAAAATGTGTTAACATGTGATTAAGACACGTTAACCTAAAAAAATAATTTTAACACCACTCAAAAGTCATAAAAAAAATTATAAAATATTTGAAAAGCCTAACATTTTCCTTTATTTTTAAGGAAAAATATAAAAAACTCCTCAAACTATCAGCCGTTTTCGATTTAGCCTAGCCTCATAATATTCCAAAAGTGATAAAGTAGCCTCCTAAACTACCAAATTATTGCATTTTGGCCACTCCGTTAGTCAAAACCGTCAGTTTGGACGGAAACTGCAAAACGATATCATTTTGTTATGGGTAAGTTACTACAATGCCCTTTTATGAAAAAAAAAAAAAAAAAAAAGGAAAAATATAAAAAAGTCTCCCAAACTACCAATCATTTTCATTTTAGCCCTCTAATGTTCAGAAAGTGATAAAGTAACTCCTAACAAAACGACGTCGTTTTACAGTTTCCGTCCAAACTGACAATTTTGACTAACAGAATGGCCAAAATGCAATAGTTTAATAGTTTGGAGGCTACTTTATTACTTTTAAAATATTAAGGAATTAAATCGAAAACGGCTGATAATTTAGAAGGAATTTTTATATTTTTCCCTTATTTTTAAAGGCTAAACGTAATAAGTAAATAACGAACGAGATAGGCCACATCAGCCACCAGTGAGTGACTCATCGTCGCTCCACCAACGAACATTTCAGGGACATTTCAGTCATTACGCACTCTACATTCAACAAAATGGCTAAAGAATCCCTGTATTTTTCTAACCTGGCATTCGCGGATTGGCTCAAACAGTCAAATTGATATTTTACGAAAATACGGATAATTCGAAAAACTCATTCTCTACCTTCCACTGCCAAGACCTCCTCATCTCCAAACCGCTCTCTCATGAGAAGCTGAGCTCGCTATCATTCTCTTCAGCCATGGCGAAAACCCTAATCTCATCCCCACCGTTCATCGGCGCGCCCCTCCCGTCCCTCTCTCGCCATGGCCTCCGCACCCTCCCTCAACGTGGCAGGCTCGTCACCACCAGAGTGAAGCTCAGCTTACACGACATCCCTCCCGTCCACTCCTTGCACTCTCCAGTCGATTTGTCTGCGGTACTCACCAGAGTCGAAGGCCTTCTCTACACGCTCGCTGACGCCGCAGTTGCCGCCGACCCGGCCGCGAGCTCCGCCGACGCTGTAGTACAGAAAAACAATGGGTGGTTCGGGTTCATTTCTGACGCCATGGAGGTCGTTCTTAAGGTAAATATACTGTTAGAATAATAATTAAATGATTAAATATACAGCGGCTGATTTGCGTGACTCAACATGATATCTAAGCAGTGATATCTCAACTCTATATTGTATCTTTCAATTTTTTTTTTTTTTTTTTTTTTTTTAATTCATGGTTTCTTATTAGTTTAAATTTTTGAGACAATTGATGATTTAAATTAATTGGTAATTGTGAATTTTTCAATTGATGATTTAAATTAATTGGTAATTGTGAATTTTTCCGAGAAATGGTGAGCGAAACGATTTAATTTTTGTGATATGTAATTTGCTAGAGACAGATAAGTAGGGTTTTGAATGAATGAAGGGTTTTGATTTTATTAGGTATTGAAGGACGGGCTTGCGGCTGTGCACGTGCCGTATGCGTATGGATTTGCCATTATATTACTAACTGTTATTGTGAAAATTGCCACATTTCCTTTGACAAAGCAGCAGGTGAGTTTTTGCTGTGAATGCATCAAATTTCAGTGTGCCTGTAATGATGTGATATGCTGGATTTCGGTAGTGTTAGTACTATTGGGTTGTGACATTCAGTAATATATGTAGGTTGAATCAACACTAGCTATGCAGAACCTTCAACCAAAGATTAAAGCCATTCAACAAAGATATGCTGGTAATCAGGTGAGACACATTCTCTGTATATGGATCTTCAATTTGGGCAACAAATTTTAACTTTTATGTGTTATTTTTCCCCGCAAGTAGTAAGTATGGTTCTTTCTGATAACTCTGACCTGTTTTTCTCTTTTAAGGAAAGAATACAACTTGAGACATCAAGGCTATATAAACAAGCTGGGGTTAATCCGTTGGCAGGTATTTTCTTAATAAATGTCTTAAACACTGCATTCTATTCTCAAATTCAAGCTGTTGATAGTTTGCATCATATATAAATTGTCTTATTATATGGAGCTGGTGGTTTATTAATTCTAGTATTAGTAATCCCTAGTATATGTTTATGTGGTGATTGGTGTTGGAATATGAGTCATAGTTTCCCAAATATATGTTTTTTGGCGGTTGGTGTTGGGATATGAATTATAGTAGCTGAATCATTTTCATCTTTATCTTTATCAGAGCCTGTTTATGCCTGTTTCTTAGTTTTTTATTTTATTTTATTTTATTTATGTCTCTCTCTCTCTCTCTCCCTTTTTCAAGGTCTTGCTATTGTTATCTTCTCCTTCTCAGATATATTGCATCTATTGAATGCACACATTGCCTTATGTTAGAATATTAATTAAATGATTAATTCACTATTTTATATCGGCTTAAACATTTGGAATGACTGATGATCTAACATTGTATTAGAATAGAGATTTTGAGATCGAACCTTGTCTCTGTAATTCTACGTGTTAGGCCTCACTTATTGAGGAGGAGTTTGAATCCACATGTAAAAGAGTGTTAGAATATAATTAAATGATTAAATTCACAATTTTCTATCAGCTTAAGCTTTTTGAATAATTTGTGATTTAACATCTTATCGTCCTGATTAGCTGATGCATATTAATTTCTTATTCATTTTTCTGCAAAGGTTGTTTCCCAACTTTGGCTACTATTCCAGTCTGGATAGGGCTATATCAAGCTCTTTCAAATGTGGCAAACGAGGTAATTAGGTGGTTAATATCCCATCATCTTTCAAGTGATGTTATTGGGCAAATTTTATACCTTCACCCAAGTTGATCATTGCTAATTTTTGTGAAAATTGTACTCTAAGGGACTGTTGACAGAAGGTTTCTTTTGGATTCCCTCTCTGGCTGGCCCAACTACAATCGCTGCTCGACAAAGTGGATCTGGAGTTTCCTGGCTTTTTCCATTTGTGGTAATGGCCTTTTACGTTCCCATGGCTGTGAAGCAAAAAAATTGTTCTGCTGCTTCTTTTATTTATGTTAAAGATTTAATTTGTTTGCAACAACTATTAATTTAAACTCTTTTGTTGTCACTGAAGTTTTATTTGAGTCATTGATCATGAAAGTGTTAGCTTGACCTCTCAATTTGAAGCAGATATCTGCAAGATTTAGTGATGCAGAGGGTTTTGGTTAGTAGTCAGGATGTGTTCAGTATTGTGGCCTGTTTGTTACACCGTTCTGCCTTAGTAGATGTGTTCAGGATGTGTTCAGTATTGTGCTTTGAGGAAAAATTTCCCCTAATAATGGTTCATTTCTGAAGTTTGGAAGGTCAAGTTTGCCTTGGTAGGTTGACGTTTCTGCTTATCCATCATGCTTCTCCCTTTAGTTGGATAGATGCATGTTGTGGGTGGTAAGCATGTCCTAGGATACAGATGAGCTATGTTCCATGTGAACCTTCAAGGATCTACATAATTAGATTTACACTTTACAATAGCCAGTTAGGCAAACCTGCTTTAGTTTGTTGGTTGTAGTTTCTACATGTGTGGCACTTAATGGACAAGTTTTTTCTTTCCTCCCTGCAAGCTTGTGCATCTGATATGGCTTTTTACAATGTAGAATTCTTCGTGCAGGATGGCCACCCACCTTTGGGCTGGAATGACACTGCAGCATACCTTGTTTTACCTGTCCTCCTTGTTGCTTCGCAGTATTTTTCAATGGAGCTCATGAAGCCTCCCCAGGTAAACCATGAGCCTCTTCACTGACCGTCCCTCTTCTCATTTTTCTTTCTAAGCATTGTGAAGCTGTGATATATTGTCTTCTTTTGGCAGACTGATGATCCAGCTCAAAAGAATACACTTCTTGTTTTCAAGTTTCTTCCACTCATGATTGGTTACTTCTCCTTATCTGTCCCATCAGGATTATCAATTTACTGGTTGGTTTCTCTTTAACAATTTTACTTTTCCTTGTCTGTCCCTTCGGAATTGTCTGTAACCATTGACATTCTTTAGCTGATAACTGGTTCGTAGATATATCTCTTTCGATATATCCAGAGTAGTTTATATGTCCATAAGAATAGGTATTTGAACTAATTTAACACTTCGGGGTAGCCAAATGACCTTATGCATCTTATGATTCTGCCCCATAATTTTGTGATTTGTTCTACTATGCTGAGTATGCATAATTTACCATGTGGCTTTTAGGTTCACAAACAATGTGCTTAGCACGGCCCAGCAAGTATGGTTACGCAAATTAGGTGGCGCAAAACCTGTTGTGAGTGAGAATGCTAGTGGAATCATTACAGCAGGACGTGCAAAACGAGCCGCTTCTCAGCCAGTACAGTCTGGTGAGAGGTTAGTTTTACATGACAGAATGTGAACTATTATCATCAGCTTCTTTAAAAAAGAAAATTGCCTTACTGACAAAAATGGTAATAAACAGGTTTAGGCAGTTAAAAGAGGAAGAAAAGAAGAAAACGTTGAGCAAGGCACTACCTGCAGAAGATGTTGAGACTCTGGCTTCCACATCTGATTCTGACGATGATTCAGAAGAAGGAACTAAGGACAAGGTGAAATTCAACTTTTACTTTTTAACCATCGATTCGGTTGGAGTATCCTTGGTCATGTCCTCCCAAATCAATTTATAATGAAATTATATTATTTTGTTTTCCTTTTGTGAATAATTTTTACCCAAAAATTAAAAAATGAAAAGAAATGAGCTCCATATATGAAAAAAGAAAAAAGAAAAAAGAAAAAATGAAAATCATCAGGTTGGTTTGATTTGAAAAAGGATTACATTTAGTGGGACCAATAAACGAAGGTTCAGAATTATCTTGTTTGTTGCAATTTAAAGTGCTGAGAGCCACTGTAGCACTTGTTTCTTATATTCGTCCTTTGTGACTTAAAACTGATGATGATAAAGAAGCAAACAAGAGGCACGGTAGTCATCTTTGACAGAGTTGACATTGAATCCATATGGCAGCATGATCATGAGATTGTCTTGACTGTGTGGAGGCAGTAGGTGGTTCCACTGCCTCAGGTTTGTCATTTCAGCTATTGTAGGGAAGACATTGATTGGACCTTGGCTTAACATCAAACAGTTGAGGAGTAGGGAATAATATTTTCTTGCCACCCTACCATTCAATGACAGGGATACAGCATAATGTTGGTAGGCATATATGTCAGAGACATTTAGGTGGAAAGCGGATCATACTCGTCTTATGTTTATAAATAATGACAACTTTGTACCAAGTAAAGGGAGATTAGTTCATTTTGGCAGGATGATTCCCCTTTAGCTCCATATGTGAACATAGTGCTAAACAAATGAAGACACATGAGTCCACCTTTTCTGATTTCTTAGAGCTATGTAAATCTTTTTCTAGTCAATAGGGGTTACCCTCTATACTTCTTGTGGGTTGCACCCCTCTGCTCATTTTGATAATACACTTATAAAAAAATAAATAAATAAATAAAAATAAAAAACAAATGAAGACACATATTTTAAAAGAGATTTAGCAACTACTTTATTTTTTATTTATTTTTATATGAAATGGAGGATTATTATCACTCTTGACAGCCCCCACCTTAATTAGGATCTGAAATTTGGGTGCCTAGTTCTATTTTATGAACAAATTTCTTTGCCTGATGGTTTTGTTTTAAATTGGCCTTTTAGAAACTAACTTCAAAGTTTCTGACAGGGCGATGAGGTTTTAGAAGAAGCATATGTTTCTGGTGTTAGCAAAGAGGTCCCGCGCCCAAGGAGAAGCAAGCGATCAAAGCGGAAGCGTGCTGTATAAAGTGACCGTATACCTGTATGTTTGTAGTTTATGGTGAGTCCTGTATATCTCAACAAATTGTATTTTGATTAATATAGTGGCCATTTTTACGTTGGCTCTTCCATCTTAAAAATAAAATTCGTCCCCCAAATTCCTCGGTTCTAGCCACGATTGTTTCACATGTTCTGAGTAGTTATTTTCCTTATGAAATTGGATACCTCAAAAACCTTACTGTTAAATGTAACACATCATCTCAAGCTGTCTGTATGACAGCAATTCTCAGTCTTGGAAGATCTTGTGAAGCAACATTTAAACTTACAGATTATTGAAAGGAGAAATACTTCTTTTAAGTAGACATTATGTTGATTCTGACGGCTATTGGTTTTTCTGCATGGGGTTCCTTCATCAGTCTGTCCCAACTTACCTTAGGCTTAGAGTTGGGCCTATGGGGTTTTCTATGCCTTTTGTAAAAATGTCTCAGAAAAATACCCATTTTGCAAACAGGGGATCCACTGATGAAGTGAAACATGAGAACCTCTTCGGCCCTTTCATCTCAACTACATTGCAAACCAAAAAAAAAAAAAAAAAACTAAGTTATGTGGAGACATTTTATGCCTAGTTTAAATCTTATTCTAGGATAAACACTAGCAATTAGTCACTAATAAAGGATTTTAAAGTACACATCTCCAGCTAATTTCCATTTTTTTACACAAGCACAAAACCCTAAAGAACAGCTTTTCCAAGCTACATGGATACATCTGATCTTGTTTTTCTCAAAATATGCAGAAAATGTGCATCCATCTATTTTTCATTGTCTAGACGGTGGGCGGTGATTCCCCACAGGGTTGGGACCTGATGGGCTTTTATGAATCTTCTTCTCTTCAACCTGTTTTTTCAAATGGTATTTCTTTAAAGAACAATTATAATTATGAAAAAATAAAAAATAAAAAACTGTACTCCTTATACTTACCCAACTAGGCAATGCATTTCTATTGTGCGACCTTAAGCTTGTGTGTCCACTTCTTAGCCTGAAATGAGCTGCGGCAACATAGAAGGACAGGATACAATGATACAATGTTAGCCTCTAACCCGCGAACTTAACCGATACAAAGCTATTTTACATACGGAACGGGGGAAAAAAAGGGTTGTGGCTTACCTGGTTCTAGAGCTTGGACATTGACAGAGAAATAAGGTTGTTGAGAAGCTGCAAGCAGGAGGCATGCTAGGAGAAGAAGATGGATTATAGTGTGTCTTCTCATTCTGCGCATTAGCTGCTGATGCATGCTTCTTCTAGTGGTTGTGAATGGTGGGGGGGTTTTTGTAGAAGCATGAAGAAATCATAACAAAAATAGAAAAAAAATAGGTGGGAATGTTTGTTAAAAGTGGCTGGGAATCCTATGCCATTGCATGCTGGGGATTTGATAAGATTAGAAATCTGGGTTTCTCCTCATTGTGGGTTGACTTCTTTCTATGTTATCATTGCATCCATGATAAATTTGTAACGACTTATTATTTTGTTCTGAGTGCTGTCGGCATGGCATGTAGGGACCCGCTCTTTTTTAGTGTTGGAGTTCCTGACATTATATAAAAGGTCTTGGTTGTTCTTAATTTGTCGTTTATGCAGACAACTTTGAGATTAATTCCCACTAATCACTTGTAACTCAGTAAATTCTCATTAAACCATTTCACTCGCCATCCTCCTGATTGCCCATTATAGGCCTCTACTCTTGTTATGTACCATTTTTTTTTTTTTTTTCATTGAGATAAATACTTTAACAAGAGAAATGCTATACATATTCTTACTCTAACACTTCTACTCTTACATTTTTTGACGTGACTTTTAAAATTATCATTGAACATGTCAGAAAGTGAGAATATGTAGCATTCATCTTTTAACAAACAACTCAAAACACAAAATAATTTATACCCATTGTTGTAAGAATATTTTGACAAAACTGGTGTTTTAACATACTTGTTGGAGTGACTGCGCAGCCACCCCGGCTTTTATTTCTCTCTTTTTAATTATTTATTTTTTCTTATTTTACTCTACGTATATTTGGATTTCTCAAAATAAGCCATCTATAGAAAATATCTTCTATAAAATGTAAATTCCACCTAACAACACTTTTAAAAATAATTTTTACCCATCACGTTAAAACACTTTTTAAAATTAAAAACAATCCCTCAAACACATAAACAAACATGCTATGTGAAAATTCTTTCTTTCTTTTTTTTTTTTCCTTTGTCTTTTCAGAAATCAAAAACAACCCCTCAAACACATTAACAAACATAATATGTGAATTATTTTTTATTTTTTATTTTTTATTTTTGTGTTTCATAAATCAAATGGAAATGGAGTATATTTTTTTGCTATCAATATGACATGGACGAAGCATATATATATATGGGATATCTTTTACCCATTCGGTCACATTGGCCAGAGAGAAAACTCATGTTTTCTGCCACCCAATAGAAATAAGACACCTCATCTAAAGTAAAAAAACTGCACCCAAATTTTCTAGAACAAAAACACTAGATTTTGAGAGGGAGAGAAAAAGGGTGAGAGTTAAAGAGAAAAATGAGAGCTTCACCGGACCCACTGGTCCTAGCCTGAGAGGCTGAGACCTGGGTCAGCAAACCATGCAGGTCTCAGGCCGAACCAGCCGTGGGTCACGGTGACCCGGCAGACACGCTAGGTCAGCGTGGGTCTGCTCCTCAGGGGTCACCAGACCCACGGCTGGCTCCCAGAAACAAGCTGAGGCCTTAATTTTGCAGAAGGCCCTAAACACCTTTCTTCTAAGGCAAAAATACCATGCTTTGTATCAATTGTCATTTGTCCATAACCATGCAATAACAAGCTCAACAAATATAAGAGATCCCAATTGAGGTGAAGCTGAAACCAACCACGTCCAAATGAAAACACCAGTTTCCATTGCATCAAGTGTAGAAATGTAAGCTAGACACCAACAAAGAAGTCGAAGAAGTTGTGAGAAGCCCTCTAAATTTGATTTTGATTCAGAACCCTGCCAACATGGTCTCATAGAAGATCCTTCCATTCTGTAAAAAATACACATGAAAATTGGAAATTTATACCAGATTTGACTGGAGTCCAGCCTGAGACCCGCGTGGGTCTCAGGCCGGCGTGGGTCTTCCTGACCCAGGGTGGATCTACAGACCCACGCCGGTCTCAGGCCAGCGTGGATCACGGCCCCATGACCCAGCGTGGTCGCGACCCAGCCGCCAACTCCGGTTACGCCTCTGCCCACACCACCGCCGCTCCACCGGTAATCTCTCTCCGGCCGATTTACTGGGATGAATTTTTTTTTATTCGGTGAGTTGGATAATCTGATGTTTTATATGGTGTTTTGATCTTATTTTAGGGAGATGCAATAGGTGAGGTGGCAGCATTTTAATGGAAGGCATAAAACTCATGTTTTCTGCCTTGA
>NC_081550.1:17966121-17967742 GCF_901000735.1 Corylus avellana | reverse complement strand
TAAATGATTAAATTTATTAACTTCAATTTTTAAGATAGATGGTAATCCATAATTCATACATGACTCCACATTTACCCAGGGACTACTGGTAAATGGGATTCGAGATAGAATAGAGCTGAAGGAGATGTTGTCATTGGTGGAGATGGGGGAGGAGAACGTAAATTTCGAGAGACTAGGATTTTCAGCTATGAGGAGGTTGTGAATTAGGGCTTTGGCTAAATAAGATGTATTTTATAGGTGCACCAAAGCAACGTCGTTTCATAATTATTTTTTAAATAAGGTTTAATATGTCGATTTGAGTCAAAATTAGTCATAATTTCTTAACCAATTTTTTATCAGAAATACAACATGAGTTTCAACATCGAATTTGTCTCTAGTCGAAAGTTGACTTGCCCGAGTTAAAACTAAGTCATATCGAATCCCCGTTTTCGGCACACTCTTATTTGGTATAACAATTTTAAAAATTTTGAGTAAGAATGAGAAAATGATGAGTTGTAAAGCAAAAAACTTGATTCAAAAGTCAAATTACACATGATAGTTACTTTTTCCTTTTCTTGTTTAAGAATAATATACACCACATTTTTATTATATTTTTATTGGAAGTGAAACGTGAGTAAAATAGGATAAAAGTGCGGTGATAGGGCATTTCTCTTGGTTTTTTATTAGGTGCTAGGTGATAGTGACTTGTTTGGCTTATATTGATTGCTACCAAATAAGATTAATCACAAATCCACAATTGAGTTTATAATAAAATTTCAACCGAAGAGTTTGGCTTTGGCAGGGGACTGAGGGGAGACAGATTTGAAAAGAAAGTAAACAAAAGTATGAACAAAGGTGACTAATGCCATGATTAGTATCTTGCAATTAATTACCTAGAGATAGATATTGGGTTTAAGCACTCTTAATTTGCTTTCATCTCTTTTGTACTATTTTTTTGCTATTATTATTTTTCCTTGGTGTAGAAATATCAAGTTTTCATAACTTAGATAATGAAAAATTCAATGGACATCTCTATCCATCAGTAAACTTTACCTATATATATATATATATATATATATATATAATAAAAATAAAAAATAAAAAATCAAGTTTTTACCAAATCACCTTAGAACTTCCTTTCGTTTGGGTGGAGGCGTTCTCATGGTATTAAATGATCATCTATTGTGTTCTTGGGCCCAATGAGGCCCAGCAACATCGCTCTAATGGGCACTCCAAACTCTTGACAACCCAAAATAAGAGCATCCACCATGGATGTTTTAGGTGGTGTTTAGTAAATGGGTTGGCCTAACACTGTAGTTGACGTAGATTAATATGAAAAAAAGTAATAATATTTTGTATAAAAAAGTTTTTTTAAAAAAAATGGCATGAAAAAGTGAAAAAAGTTTTGTTTTGTATTGATTTTTTTATTTGAATAATAATAAAAAGTGAATGATGTGATATAAAAAGTGAAAAAGTTAAAATGTTTTAATGTTGATTTTTTTGGGAAATGGTGATGAACAATGTCTAAGCCAACTCCAACCCTTTTACTAAACAAGGAAAAATTATTAAAAAAATATATAATAAAAAAAAACAATAATAATAATTTTATTTTTAATTATATAATAATAATTTTTACAATAAT
>NC_081550.1:17947468-17966021 GCF_901000735.1 Corylus avellana | reverse complement strand
TCATTACGCACTCTACATTCAACAAAATGGCTAAAGAATCCCTGTATTTTTCTAACCTGGCATTCGCGGATTGGCTCAAACAGTCAAATTGATATTTTACGAAAATACGGATAATTCGAAAAACTCATTCTCTACCTTCCACTGCCAAGACCTCCTCATCTCCAAACCGCTCTCTCATGAGAAGCTGAGCTCGCTATCATTCTCTTCAGCCATGGCGAAAACCCTAATCTCATCCCCACCGTTCATCGGCGCGCCCCTCCCGTCCCTCTCTCGCCATGGCCTCCGCACCCTCCCTCAACGTGGCAGGCTCGTCACCACCAGAGTGAAGCTCAGCTTACACGACATCCCTCCCGTCCACTCCTTGCACTCTCCAGTCGATTTGTCTGCGGTACTCACCAGAGTCGAAGGCCTTCTCTACACGCTCGCTGACGCCGCAGTTGCCGCCGACCCGGCCGCGAGCTCCGCCGACGCTGTAGTACAGAAAAACAATGGGTGGTTCGGGTTCATTTCTGACGCCATGGAGGTCGTTCTTAAGGTAAATATACTGTTAGAATAATAATTAAATGATTAAATATACAGCGGCTGATTTGCGTGACTCAACATGATATCTAAGCAGTGATATCTCAACTCTATATTGTATCTTTCAATTTTTTTTTTTTTTTTTTTTTTTTTAATTCATGGTTTCTTATTAGTTTAAATTTTTGAGACAATTGATGATTTAAATTAATTGGTAATTGTGAATTTTTCAATTGATGATTTAAATTAATTGGTAATTGTGAATTTTTCCGAGAAATGGTGAGCGAAACGATTTAATTTTTGTGATATGTAATTTGCTAGAGACAGATAAGTAGGGTTTTGAATGAATGAAGGGTTTTGATTTTATTAGGTATTGAAGGACGGGCTTGCGGCTGTGCACGTGCCGTATGCGTATGGATTTGCCATTATATTACTAACTGTTATTGTGAAAATTGCCACATTTCCTTTGACAAAGCAGCAGGTGAGTTTTTGCTGTGAATGCATCAAATTTCAGTGTGCCTGTAATGATGTGATATGCTGGATTTCGGTAGTGTTAGTACTATTGGGTTGTGACATTCAGTAATATATGTAGGTTGAATCAACACTAGCTATGCAGAACCTTCAACCAAAGATTAAAGCCATTCAACAAAGATATGCTGGTAATCAGGTGAGACACATTCTCTGTATATGGATCTTCAATTTGGGCAACAAATTTTAACTTTTATGTGTTATTTTTCCCCGCAAGTAGTAAGTATGGTTCTTTCTGATAACTCTGACCTGTTTTTCTCTTTTAAGGAAAGAATACAACTTGAGACATCAAGGCTATATAAACAAGCTGGGGTTAATCCGTTGGCAGGTATTTTCTTAATAAATGTCTTAAACACTGCATTCTATTCTCAAATTCAAGCTGTTGATAGTTTGCATCATATATAAATTGTCTTATTATATGGAGCTGGTGGTTTATTAATTCTAGTATTAGTAATCCCTAGTATATGTTTATGTGGTGATTGGTGTTGGAATATGAGTCATAGTTTCCCAAATATATGTTTTTTGGCGGTTGGTGTTGGGATATGAATTATAGTAGCTGAATCATTTTCATCTTTATCTTTATCAGAGCCTGTTTATGCCTGTTTCTTAGTTTTTTATTTTATTTTATTTTATTTATGTCTCTCTCTCTCTCTCTCCCTTTTTCAAGGTCTTGCTATTGTTATCTTCTCCTTCTCAGATATATTGCATCTATTGAATGCACACATTGCCTTATGTTAGAATATTAATTAAATGATTAATTCACTATTTTATATCGGCTTAAACATTTGGAATGACTGATGATCTAACATTGTATTAGAATAGAGATTTTGAGATCGAACCTTGTCTCTGTAATTCTACGTGTTAGGCCTCACTTATTGAGGAGGAGTTTGAATCCACATGTAAAAGAGTGTTAGAATATAATTAAATGATTAAATTCACAATTTTCTATCAGCTTAAGCTTTTTGAATAATTTGTGATTTAACATCTTATCGTCCTGATTAGCTGATGCATATTAATTTCTTATTCATTTTTCTGCAAAGGTTGTTTCCCAACTTTGGCTACTATTCCAGTCTGGATAGGGCTATATCAAGCTCTTTCAAATGTGGCAAACGAGGTAATTAGGTGGTTAATATCCCATCATCTTTCAAGTGATGTTATTGGGCAAATTTTATACCTTCACCCAAGTTGATCATTGCTAATTTTTGTGAAAATTGTACTCTAAGGGACTGTTGACAGAAGGTTTCTTTTGGATTCCCTCTCTGGCTGGCCCAACTACAATCGCTGCTCGACAAAGTGGATCTGGAGTTTCCTGGCTTTTTCCATTTGTGGTAATGGCCTTTTACGTTCCCATGGCTGTGAAGCAAAAAAATTGTTCTGCTGCTTCTTTTATTTATGTTAAAGATTTAATTTGTTTGCAACAACTATTAATTTAAACTCTTTTGTTGTCACTGAAGTTTTATTTGAGTCATTGATCATGAAAGTGTTAGCTTGACCTCTCAATTTGAAGCAGATATCTGCAAGATTTAGTGATGCAGAGGGTTTTGGTTAGTAGTCAGGATGTGTTCAGTATTGTGGCCTGTTTGTTACACCGTTCTGCCTTAGTAGATGTGTTCAGGATGTGTTCAGTATTGTGCTTTGAGGAAAAATTTCCCCTAATAATGGTTCATTTCTGAAGTTTGGAAGGTCAAGTTTGCCTTGGTAGGTTGACGTTTCTGCTTATCCATCATGCTTCTCCCTTTAGTTGGATAGATGCATGTTGTGGGTGGTAAGCATGTCCTAGGATACAGATGAGCTATGTTCCATGTGAACCTTCAAGGATCTACATAATTAGATTTACACTTTACAATAGCCAGTTAGGCAAACCTGCTTTAGTTTGTTGGTTGTAGTTTCTACATGTGTGGCACTTAATGGACAAGTTTTTTCTTTCCTCCCTGCAAGCTTGTGCATCTGATATGGCTTTTTACAATGTAGAATTCTTCGTGCAGGATGGCCACCCACCTTTGGGCTGGAATGACACTGCAGCATACCTTGTTTTACCTGTCCTCCTTGTTGCTTCGCAGTATTTTTCAATGGAGCTCATGAAGCCTCCCCAGGTAAAGCATGAGCCTCTTCACTGACCATCCCTCTTCTCATTTTTCTTTCTAAGCATTGTGAAGCTGTGATATATTGTCTTCTTTTGGCAGACTGATGATCCAGCTCAAAAGAATACACTTCTTGTTTTCAAGTTTCTTCCACTCATGATTGGTTACTTCTCCTTATCTGTCCCATCAGGATTATCAATTTACTGGTTGGTTTCTCTTTAACAATTTTACTTTTCCTTGTCTGTCCCTTCGGAATTGTCTGTAACCATTGACATTCTTTAGCTGATAACTGGTTCGTAGATATATCTCTTTCGATATATCCAGAGTAGTTTATATGTCCATAAGAATAGGTATTTGAACTAATTTAACACTTCGGGGTAGCCAAATGACCTTATGCATCTTATGATTCTGCCCCATAATTTTGTGATTTGTTCTACTATGCTGAGTATGCATAATTTACCATGTGGCTTTTAGGTTCACAAACAATGTGCTTAGCACGGCCCAGCAAGTATGGTTACGCAAATTAGGTGGCGCAAAACCTGTTGTGAGTGAGAATGCTAGTGGAATCATTACAGCAGGACGTGCAAAACGAGCCGCTTCTCAGCCAGTACAGTCTGGTGAGAGGTTAGTTTTACATGACAGAATGTGAACTATTATCATCAGCTTCTTTAAAAAAGAAAATTGCCTTACTGACAAAAATGGTAATAAACAGGTTTAGGCAGTTAAAAGAGGAAGAAAAGAAGAAAACGTTGAGCAAGGCACTACCTGCAGAAGATGTTGAGACTCTGGCTTCCACATCTGATTCTGACGATGATTCAGAAGAAGGAACTAAGGACAAGGTGAAATTCAACTTTTACTTTTTAACCATCGATTCGGTTGGAGTATCCTTGGTCATGTCCTCCCAAATCAATTTATAATGAAATTATATTATTTTGTTTTCCTTTTGTGAATAATTTTTACCCAAAAATTAAAAAATGAAAAGAAATGAGCTCCATATATGAAAAAAGAAAAAAGAAAAAAGAAAAAATGAAAATCATCAGGTTGGTTTGATTTGAAAAAGGATTACATTTAGTGGGACCAATAAACGAAGGTTCAGAATTATCTTGTTTGTTGCAATTTAAAGTGCTGAGAGCCACTGTAGCACTTGTTTCTTATATTCGTCCTTTGTGACTTAAAACTGATGATGATAAAGAAGCAAACAAGAGGCACGGTAGTCATCTTTGACAGAGTTGACATTGAATCCATATGGCAGCATGATCATGAGATTGTCTTGACTGTGTGGAGGCAGTAGGTGGTTCCACTGCCTCAGGTTTGTCATTTCAGCTATTGTAGGGAAGACATTGATTGGACCTTGGCTTAACATCAAACAGTTGAGGAGTAGGGAATAATATTTTCTTGCCACCCTACCATTCAATGACAGGGATACAGCATAATGTTGGTAGGCATATATGTCAGAGACATTTAGGTGGAAAGCGGATCATACTCGTCTTATGTTTATAAATAATGACAACTTTGTACCAAGTAAAGGGAGATTAGTTCATTTTGGCAGGATGATTCCCCTTTAGCTCCATATGTGAACATAGTGCTAAACAAATGAAGACACATGAGTCCACCTTTTCTGATTTCTTAGAGCTCTGTAAATCTTTTTCTAGTCAATAGGGGTTACCCTCTATACCTCTTGTATACATGGGTTGCGTCCCTCTACTCATTTTGATAATACACTTATAAAAAATAAATAAATAAATAAAAATAAAAAACAAATGAAGACATATTTTAAAAGAGATTTAGCAACTACTTTATTTTTTATTTATTTTTATATGAAATGGAGGATTATTATCACTCTTGACAGCCCCCACCTTAATTAGGATCTGAAATTTGGGTGCCTAGTTCTATTTTATGAACAAATTTCTTTGCCTGATGGTTTTGTTTTAAATTGGCCTTTTAGAAACTAACTTCAAAGTTTCTGACAGGGCGATGAGGTTTTAGAAGAAGCATATGTTTCTGGTGTTAGCAAAGAGGTCCCGCGCCCAAGGAGAAGCAAGCGATCAAAGCGGAAGCGTGCTGTATAAAGTGACCGTATACCTGTATGTTTGTAGTTTATGGTGAGTCCTGTATATCTCAACAAATTGTATTTTGATTAATATAGTGGCCATTTTTACGTTGGCTCTTCCATCTTAAAAATAAAATTCGTCCCCCAAATTCCTCGGTTCTTGCCACGATTGTTTCACATGTTCTGAATAGTTATTTTCCTTATGAAATTGGATACCTCAAAAACCTTACTGTTAAATGTAACACATCTCAAGCTGTCCGTATGACAGCAATTCTCATTCTTGGAAGATCTTGTGAAGCAACATTTAAACTTACAGATTATTGGAAGGAGAAATACTTCTTTAAGTAGACATTATGTTGATTCTGACGGCTATTGGTTTTTCTGCATGGGGTTCCTTCATCAGTCTGTCCCAACTTACCTTAGGCTTAGAGTTGGGCCTATGGGGTTTTCTATGCCTTTTGTAAAAATGTCTCAGAAAAATACCCATTTTGCAAACAGGGGATCCACTGATGAAGTGAAACATGAGAACCTCTTCGGCCCTTTCATCTCAACTACATTGCAAACCAAAAAAAAAAAAAAAAAACTAAGTTATGTGGAGACATTTTATGCCTAGTTTAAATCTTATTCTAGGATAAACACTAGCAATTAGTCACTAATAAAGGATTTTAAAGTACACATCTCCAGCTAATTTCCATTTTTTTACACAAGCACAAAACCCTAAAGAACAGCTTTTCCAAACTACATGGATACATCTGATCTTGTTTTTCTCAAAATATGCAGAAAATGTGCATCCATCTGTTTTTCATAGTCTAGACGGTGGGCGGTGATTCCCCACAGGGTTGGGACCTGATGGGCTTTTATGAATCTTCTTCTCTTCAACCTGTTTTTTCAAATGGTATTTCTTTAAAGAACAATTATAATTATGAAAAAATAAAAAATAAAAAACTGTACTCCTTATACTTACCCAACTAGGCAATGCATTTCTATTGTGCGACCTTAAGCTTGTGTGTCCACTTCTTAGCCTGAAATGAGCTGCGGCAACATAGAAGGACAGGATACAATGATACAATGTTAGCCTCTAACCCGCGAACTTAACCGATACAAAGCTATTTTACATACGGAACGGGGGAAAAAAAGGGTTGTGGCTTACCTGGTTCTAGAGCTTGGACATTGACAGAGAAATAAGGTTGTTGAGAAGCTGCAAGCAGGAGGCATGCTAGGAGAAGAAGATGGATTATAGTGTGTCTTCTCATTCTGCGCATTAGCTGCTGATGCATGCTTCTTCTAGTGGTTGTGAATGGTGGGGGGGTTTTTGTAGAAGCATGAAGAAATCATAACAAAAATAGAAAAAAAATAGGTGGGAATGTTTGTTAAAAGTGGCTGGGAATCCTATGCCATTGCATGCTGGGGATTTGATAAGATTAGAAATCTGGGTTTCTCCTCATTGTGGGTTGACTTCTTTCTATGTTATCATTGCATCCATGATAAATTTGTAACGACTTATTATTTTGTTCTGAGTGCTGTCGGCATGGCATGTAGGGACCCGCTCTTTTTTAGTGTTGGAGTTCCTGACATTATATAAAAGGTCTTGGTTGTTCTTAATTTGTCGTTTATGCAGACAACTTTGAGATTAATTCCCACTAATCACTTGTAACTCAGTAAATTCTCATTAAACCATTTCACTCGCCATCCTCCTGATTGCCCATTATAGGCCTCTACTCTTGTTATGTACCATTTTTTTTTTTTTTTTCATTGAGATAAATACTTTAACAAGAGAAATGCTATACATATTCTTACTCTAACACTTCTACTCTTACATTTTTTGACGTGACTTTTAAAATTATCATTGAACATGTCAGAAAGTGAGAATATGTAGCATTCATCTTTTAACAAACAACTCAAAACACAAAATAATTTATACCCATTGTTGTAAGAATATTTTGACAAAACTGGTGTTTTAACATACTTGTTGGAGTGACTGCGCAGCCACCCCGGCTTTTATTTCTCTCTTTTTAATTATTTATTTTTTCTTATTTTACTCTACGTATATTTGGATTTCTCAAAATAAGCCATCTATAGAAAATATCTTCTATAAAATGTAAATTCCACCTAACAACACTTTTAAAAATAATTTTTACCCATCACGTTAAAACACTTTTTAAAATTAAAAACAATCCCTCAAACACATAAACAAACATGCTATGTGAAAATTCTTTCTTTCTTTTTTTTTTTTCCTTTGTCTTTTCAGAAATCAAAAACAACCCCTCAAACACATTAACAAACATAATATGTGAATTATTTTTTATTTTTTATTTTTTATTTTTGTGTTTCATAAATCAAATGGAAATGGAGTATATTTTTTTGCTATCAATATGACATGGACGAAGCATATATATATATATCGACACATGCACATGTTTCTCGTTTTATTCATTTGGCAGCACTCTATCGGTGTCTATCAAAAGTTGAAAAAGAATTGCCAGGAAACGCTTTGCATCATGGTGCTGAGGTCAGTACAACCTTCACCCTTACCTACCAGATAACTTATAATAATTTACTATACATGAAGTCTTAGAATATATATAGTTTTACAAAATCATTGATTATTATAATATTAATTAAATAATTAAAATTTTATTTTTTGACTTGAGTTTTTAAAATATTTAATAATTCAACATAGTATTAAGTAGATGTCCAGATCTAATTGTTAGAATATTAATTAAATGATTAAATTTATTAACTTCAATTTTTAAGATAGATGGTAATCCATAATTCATACATGACTCCACATTTACCCAGGGACTACTGGTAAATGGGATTCGAGATAGAATAGAGCTGAAGGAGATGTTGTCATTGGTGGAGATGGGGGAGGAGAACGTAAATTTCGAGAGACTAGGATTTTCAGCTATGAGGAGGTTGTGAATTAGGGCTTTGGCTAAATAAGATGTATTTTATAGGTGCACCAAAACAACGTCGTTTCATAATTTTTTTAAAAATAAGGTTTAATATGTCGATTTGAGTCAAAATTAGTCATAATTTCTTAACCAATTTTGACTTCCAATCCGACTTTATCAGAAATACAACATGAGTTTCAACATCGAATTTGTCTCTAGTCGAAAGTTGACTTGCCCGAGTTAAAACTAAGTCATATCGAATCCCCGTTTTCGGCACACTCTTATTTGTTATAACAATTTTAAAGATTTTGAGTAAGAATGAGAAAATGATGAGTTGTAAAGCAAAAAACTTGATTCAAAAGTCAAATCACACATGATAGTTACTTTTTCCTTTTCTTGTTTAAGAATGATATACACCACATTTTTATTATATTTTTATTAGAAATGAAACGTGAGTAAAATAGGATAAAAGTGCGGTGATAGGGCATTTCTCTTGGTTTTTTATTAGGTGCTAGGTGATAGTGACTTGTTTGGCTTATAGTGATTGCTACCAAATAAGATTAATCACAAATCCACAATTCAGTTTATAATAAAATTTCAACCGAAGAGTTTGGCTTTGGCAGGGGAGACAGATTTGAAAAGAAAGTAAACAAAAGTATGAACAAAGGTGACTAATGCCATGATTAGTATCTTGCAATTAATTACCTAGAGATAGATATTGGGTTTAAGCACTCTTAATTTGCTTTCATCTCTTTTGTCCTATTTTTTTGTTATTATTATTTTTCCTTGGTGTAGAAATATCAAGTTTTCATAACTTAGATAATGAAAAATTCAATGGACATCTCTATCCATCAGTAAACTTTACCTATATATATATAAAATAAAAATAAAAAATAAAAAATCAAGTTTTTACCAAATCACCTTAGAACTTCCTTTCGTTTGGGTGGAGGCGTTCTCATGGTATTAAATGATCATCTATTGTGTTCTTGGGCCCAATGAGGCCCAGCAACATCGCTCAAATGGGCACTCCAAACTCTTGACAACCCAAAACAAGAGCATCCACCATGGATGTTTTAGGTGGTGTTTAGCAAATGAGTTGGCCTAGACACTGTAGTTGACGTAGATTGATGTGAAAAAAAGTAATAATATTTGGTATAAAAAAGTAAAAAAAAAAAAAAAATAGTGGCATGAAAAAGTGAAAATGTTTTGATGTTGATTTTTTTGGAACATGGTGATGAACAGTGTCTAAGCCAACTCCAACCATTTTACCAAACAAGGAAAAATTATTAAAAAAAAATATAATAAAAAAAAAAACAATAATAATAATTTTATTTTTTAATTATATAATAATAATTTTTACAATAATTATTACAATAATAATATAATTTTTTTTTTTTTTTTTAAATTCATATCCACCGGTGACCAACTTGTAGATGTTTTTACCAAAAGGCTATCATTTGCTCTCTTTGCCCTCTTACAATCCAAGCTAATGGTTCTGCCCAGACCCTTTGATTTGCAGGGGAATGTTAAGGTACCAGCAGCCACCTCACCTCATGAAGATTCTGCTACTAATATTATGGAAATCAGCTCTCATACATATCCTGCTGCGAGAATAATGGACATCAATTCAATAGACAACAAGAAAGAAATCAAGTAAAGGTTTGGTGATTGATACTCTAGCTGTCAATGATTCCCCAAGACCTTCTATACATGCCTCTCCGTGTTGCACAAGACCTGTCATATATACTCATACGTGTTGCTCAAGTTCTCATTAGAGAGCCACTCAATTGATACATGTATATTTGATTTACCATCATTTACCTTATTTTAGTGTGACTTGTATTATATATAAAATAGGTCTAAATAACTTTTCCTGTATGGTGTATCTTTTCCAATTCTATTGTTCTCGCGTAAACTTATATAAATAGAATGATACTGCAGTGTTTTGGTTAAGTTGAACAAAACGAATTCTCCACTACTTCGTTCACATGGTGGTGAACACGCGTTCAAGCAATCAAAATACATAGATCACAGACCTATACTCAGACATCTCAGATCTGCATTAAATCAATGAACATCTTCTTCAGAAATGGCAGATTCATTATCTCATATATGTGTTCAACTGTAACTGACATCTTTACCGGTTACGCAAAGATAAGTCTATACTTTTCTTTTATTCCAGTTCGTTAACTTGCAGCAATTAATAATTTAAATGGTGTTTTAATCAATTCGTGGCGTTTGGCAATTTATTGGAGTTGTGGCATCTTGTCTAATTCGTTGCTCTTGCAATTTCAAGAATAATAAAAATCTATGAGAGAAGCACTGAAGCATGTTCCACACGACTCTATATACTATATAGATAACCTCTGCTTTGAGTTTTATTTAGGAGACATGCTTCTGTCTATGACACGTGGTTTTTTTTTTTTTTTTTTTTGACTTTAAGCGGTTCATTGAAAGTTTTTTGTTTTGAGACGTCTTAGAGAACTAAATAAATGAATTCAGAAAAAATTTTAAATTGACGTGGCAATGATTTTTAAATTAAAAAAAATGCAATTCTCTCTTCCTTATTTGCCACTCACAGTCTATCACATCAGCTTAAAAAAAAATTTAAATTCATTTATTTGACTTCCTAACCCTTCTCTTTTGTTCTTTTGTTTTTATGTATAATGCCTAAGCAGAAACTCCTTCCAGGGGTCGAAGTTGTCGGAATAGCTTACAAAAAAGACAAAAAGGAAAAAAGACGAAAAATTAGAAAAGAAGACAAAGGGACATGCTGGACGAACAAAGCATGGATGATTTTTCAAAAAAGCTTATCATGAGATTTTGATTATGCAACCTTTTGCTCTCTCTGCCAAAAGATGATCTTATGTCGAGCATTAAATTCAAGTGGTCTTCGATTACAAAAGAAAACAAGGTGCAAGAAGCATCCGAAATTTCGACAACTTGCAATTCTCAAACTTCAGAAACAATGAGACAATTTTGGATAAAAACAATTAACGGTAAAAAATAATGAACATCATCAAAAATAAGAAGACAACCTTAGATAAAAAATAATTAATGAGAAACAACCCGATAAAAAATAATGAGACAACTTTAGATAAAAATAATTAACCAAAGACAACCTGATAAAAAAAATGAACATCATCAAAATAAGGAGACAACCTTGAATAAAAACAATTAACGGAAGACAAACCGGTCAAAAAACAAGTTGTTCCCAGCAACAAGAAGAAAATCTTGGATAAAAACAATAATGAGAGATAATCCAGTCAAAAAAACAAGTCTTCTCCAGCAATAAGGATAAAACATTGGATAAAAAGTATAGAGAGAAAAACCTTGAGTAAAAACAAGTCTTCCCTAGCAAAAAGAAAAAACACTTTAGATAAAAACAAGTACAAAGAGAAAACCCTAAGTAAAAAGTAAAAACAAGTTGTCCCCGGAAATAGAAAGAAAACTTGAGTAAAAACAAGTCGTCCCCCAGAAACAAGGAGAAAATTCTAAGTAAAAACAAGTAACGAGAGACAACCCAATCAAAAAATAAGTCATCCCCGACAACAAGTAGAAAACCTTGGATAAAAACATGCAACGGGAGACATCCGGTCAAAAAACAATGAGTCATACCGAGGCAAAAGGGGAAAAGGTTAGTTTGTCAAAAGACTCGTAAATTGCTGCTAAAGATTATTTTGTAGGTTTAAATCTTAGTCTGTCAAACAGAGCTTGAAAAGAGGGCCAGATTTCACATTCCCATATGTTGAAGAGATGGCTAGATGTAACCCTGGGTGTCTTGAAGATAGGGTTAGTTTTAACCCTCAGTCAAAGAAGAGAGTTAGGGGTACTCCCGGGAATCGAAGCGCCGTCAACCAACAAAGATGAGGAGCTCCAGCTGCCGAGCTCAAAAGAGTTAATGCACACGCCGAGGAAGACGTGAGTCTCGAGCAAGACCAAACATCAAGTCATCCTGGGACCCTAACTAAAATTCACATTACTCGAGTTCCTCAGGTAAGGGAATTATAAGGTAACTGTTGGGAATAATTTTGTATTGCAAGCCAATTAGATATTGGGCCTCAAATGCCAATAACAAGCTCACAAAGCTATTAATTAAAGTGAGGAGATACAATCCAAGTGGAGTTCTATTGGAAGAATCGGAATCAAGAAGTCCTACTCAAAGTCTAAATTAGAGTAGGAGCCAGTCAGATTTTAACTCTCAGGACTCCCAAATCTAATCAAAGAATAAGATCTAGTTCAAGTCTACCTCAATATAAAGCTCAACTATCATCTATTTCTCTCACACTCAAGAATACTCAGACTCAAGTAGATTGAGTTTTGTGCATTGTATTGGTCTTCTCCACAGAACTTAGGTATCGGAGTTCTCGGCATAGTAGCCAGCAGATCTTTTGACACTCTTATTATTTTGTAGCAATTGTGGGAACTCAAAGACATAATCTAGAAGGCCCCAAAAAATGCACAGTCAACACTATGTCGAAAACTGTTTTAACATTTTATTAGACTGATTTGCATAAAATTTTTACGAATTATTTTGTAAAAAATTAATTACCTTGAGTATTCCATTCCTTAAAGGCTTCTGTTCTTCCAAAACATTGCCAAAGTTCTATTATCTAATCTGCACATCTTTATTAAATTAATAATAATGTTATTTCTCTTTTTGGTCAGTAATAACCAAGCTGGGATGATGATATCTATTAATCTATTATTTATTTTTTATAACAAGACTTATCATAAAGAGAGAGAAGTTTAAAAAATTGAAAACCAGTGAGATTCAGCGGTTTGTAGGAACCAAAAACAAACCGACATGAACCTCGGAACGGTGCTGCTTATCCTCTTCAGGCTTTAGCCAATGTGTTTCGTTTGTCTGAGTCCACCTCGGAATGAACGCTGTTAATTATTATTTTTTCTTTTTTATTTCAAAATAAATATTAGAAGAATAAGAGAAGAAAGAGAAAGCTAATTAAATTAAATTTAAGAAAACACTTTTTGTTCCTTTGATTTTCCCTTGGTTTATCAACACCAAGACAGTTTATTGTTGACGACTTTTTGAGTGTTTTCTTACCTTCAAAAGAATGAAATAGGACAGTTTTTTTTTGAGAGGTGGCGTGGTATGAACATCCTAGTTCATCTTAGACCGAAAAATATTTAGTTAATAATTAGGATCTCTTTAAAAAGATCATGAGGCCATAAATAAGACATATGTCCTATTAATAAAAATAAATAATAAAATATTATATATTTTAAAAAAAATTATAAAAAATTATGAGGTGACTGGCCACCCATTAGTGGTGGCCAGACCACCCCAGTTGGGGCTAGGTTGGCTTGGGCCACCCCAGACCAGCAAGCCTGGGGTGGCCAAAGCCACCCATGGCCCTTGGGGGTGGTCCAGCCATCACCAATGGCCAGATTTAATAAAAAAAAAAAAATTGTTTGGCCCTTGAGGGTGGTTCGGCTACATATATATATTTTTTAGTTTGGGTTTAGGGGGTGGCCGGACCACCCCCAGGCACTTGGGGGTGGTTCGACCACTCCTGGCCGGCCATTGGGAACCACCCTCAACTAAAATGGGGTGGTCTAGCCACCCTCTATGGCCAATATGGGGTGGTCAGTCACTCATTTTTTTTATTAATTTTTTTGTAGCAGGACATGTGTCATATTTGTAACTGTAGGATTTTTTCTTAAAAATTATAGCCATAAACTAGATATTTTCTAATCCATTATGGACCGAAGAGAATCCTATCTTAAACCTGTGAGTATTGTGATGTTTGAGGAATCACCTCGCTACAAAATAGCAGAAAATATGATCATAACTGCATTGGCAATTACTAGTGAAGTTTATAATAATAATAATAAGTGCAAAAATATGCTAGTGAAGTTTATGCCTTGGCAATTGCTTTATTAAAAAAATCAGAAAATATAACTTTATCGAAAAATAAAAAAAGTACGAAGAATGTATTATATATATTTTCTGCTAAAATTTCTCAGAAATGAGATGCTGCCCCTTTGGCTATTCTTAAACCTATTTGCACTGAAGTTCTGGGCTTTCACTTTCCCTTTTCAATACAGTTTTTAAAATTATTGTTAATTAAAATTTAATGTATATTTATTTCAAATTTAATAATAATTTTAAAAATTATTTAAATAATTGTGAAAAAGGGAAAAGGTGCATAGTATTATTTGTTGTAGCCTTGCTTGCAGGGTAACTTTCTGCATCGTTCCAGACCTTATCCCTAGTTTCTGATCATTGCAGTTCACTGCAGTGAGAAACAAGGGAACGTACTGCAGGCTGCAGCACCCACAAAAAGACGCAATAGTACACTGCCAAAAAAACAAAAAGCAAACTTTTGCAGATTACCCACAACCATACAACAGACTGAACAGAAGGGCAGGTTAGTCTTTCCAGCTCACTGAAAAACCCAGTACAATTTAGCTGAGAATGAGAATGAGAATGAGGTTTGTTTTTTTAGGCATTTTTATCAAATTATCTAGTCAAAATAATAATAATAATAAAAATAGTTCTAGTCAGATCGAAAAATAGTTTTGAAGAGGCAGTAAATAGTAATTTTATTAGACCATTATTAACCGTCTCACTAAATTCTATTTACCAAAATAATTAAAAGTATAATTTTATCTATTTTAACTACTTACCTTTTTAGTTTTTAGAGCATTTCCAACTGTCTCACTTTTTAACAATTTACTTTTATTATTCTATTTAAATATTTTTTTATCAAAAAATTGTTTGTTCTTTATTTAACTATTAAAGAAGGAGAAAGAAACATAAAAGAAAAATGGGGAAAGAGAAACAATTTTTTTTATTAAATTGGCGAGTGAATAGTACGGATTAAGATATCCTACAATTTTAAAGAAATATTAGATTATCAAATTACGTAATCTTAGCCATTTTTAGGCATCAAAACGCTTGAAAATTGCCACCTATTAAAAATATGGTATGTTACGATTGAGAATTTAGTATATTTTTCATTAAGTTCTTGCTTTCTATGTAGTAAAAATGCTTTAAGTCAAAAATTGTCTTTTTTGATTTTATAAAGAATAAGTGTTTATACAAAAGTGAAGATGAATAATTTTGAGTTTTTTTTTTTTTTTGTTATCTCGATAAAATGTCACATTTAAGTATGTAGTATTTTTCAAGCATTTCGATATCTAAAAATTACTTAATTACGTAATTTGAGAATTTACAATTAAAAAAAAAAATTATAGTGAATTCTAATCTGAAAAGTACTCACTATTAATAGTGAATACTATTCTCTCACTATTTTTTTTTTTTTTTTTCTATCAAAGTAATAAGGCTGAAAATGAGATTTTTTAGGTATTTTCACCAAATTACTTTACTAAAATAACCAAAAAAAAAAAAAAGAATTTTGATAAGTCTGCAAATAGTGCTCTAAAGACATGTTTCTCCTTCATGCCAATAAAACCACAAGCAAACCCTCACCAAGTCTCAATAGAAAAAGAAGAAATAAATAAATAAAAATAATTATAATAATAATAATAGGAAAAACCCGTCACCTACTCTCACACGCCAAGTCTCACAAAAATGGCTTCCACTCTGTTTCTCACCGCCACATTTCTTGTCCTGTGCACCCTCACCACAGTTACGCAGCCAGAGTTTATCCTTACCCTCGTCAACAACTGCCCCTTCACGGTTTGGTAGGCCATCCAGCCGAACTCCGGCCACGCCGTCCTCGAGCGCGGCGGCTTCGCGCTCAACACCCTCGCCTACCACTCCTTCAATTCCCCTCTCCGACCAAACTCTGGTCGGGCCGTGTCTGGGCACGCACCGGGTGCAACTACACCAACAACCAGTTCTTCTGCGTCACCGGCGACTGCAGTGGCTGCCTTGAGTGCGGCGGTCTAGGCGGCGCCACCCCCGCCACGCTGGTCCAGTATACCCTCCACGCCCAGAACGACCTCTCCTCATACAGTGTCAGCCTCGTCGATGGCTTTAACCGTTTAACGTGGCTTTGACCGTGACCCCCCACGAGGGCAAAGGCAATTGCCCCGTAGTCGGCTGTCGCGCCAACCTGCTCGCCACGTGTTCCGACAGGTTGCAGGTCCGGTCACCGCCGGATCACGGCCCCGTCGTGGCGTGCCAGAGTGGGTGCGAGGCGTTTGGTACGGACGAGCTGTGTAGTAGAAACCAATACAATAGCCCGCTGACGTGTAAGGCTTCGAGCTTCTCTGAGTTCCTCAAGCCACGTTTACTTACATATGCGCAAGATAGCCCCAACTCTCATGCACGAGTGCTCGTCGCCACGTGAGCTGAAGATCATTTTCTGCCACTAGAGACCAACATTTTCCATGTCTTCACGGTTTTTGTTTGAATCTAAGAAAATAAAATAAGCCAGTTTAATTGGGATAAAGTTTTCCTCAAGGTCGGAGAATTTCTTTTCAACTTAGTTTATAAAAATAATTTGTGTTTATCTTTTTAATAACATGTATGATCCACATGAGTTTTTAATAAAATTTATTCTAATTTTGTCTCTGTATTAAATTAGCATGTGATTTTTACATGTTAAAAGAACACATATCATTTTTATAAACTTATTAATCGAAGAAAATACTTTTTAACTCAGTTAAAAGAAAAACTCTGTCCGTTTAATTGGGTTCATTTTCCTAGTCATTTTGACACTTTGCTGTGTCTTAATTATGCTGTATTGGAGCATGAATGAATGTAACTATTTGGATTTGGGGGTTTGTCCGTTTAATTGGGTTCATTTTCCTCGTCCTTTTGACATCTTGCTGTGTCTTAATTATGTTGTATTGAATGTATGTAACTATTTGGATTTGGGGGTTCGTTTCTTGCTTTGGTTCTTGTTCTTGTTCTTGGCTAAATTTCTCATGCACCACTCGCAGAATCATTGATGGATGCATAATGTTTTAGAGCATTCCAATTAAACTCTATAATTTTTTTTTAGAATTTAATTTTGAATATATATATTTTTTATTTAACTAGCCACTTTATAAAATTATCAAATATTAAACTCTCTAAATATTTATTTATTTTAATTAAATATTATTTTTATTAATAAATATAATTACCATATAATTATACGAGAGATTTATTAAAATATCATATCAACCATCAAAATAATATTAAAAAATAAATAATTTTTGTTTTTGAGTGTCTTTAATATTTGGAGATGAGTTAAAGTAAATATTAATAAATAATTTTTACTTTTGGTGTGATTAATATTTGAAGATGAGTTAAAACAAATATTAAATTTAATTTTAGATAAAAAATTTGACAAATGATATTTTTTATGAATTTTGTTAAAAAATTTATAGAAATTTTAAATATAAAGAGATTGATGGAGAATATCTTATGGGGAAAAGGAAGCCTTGATTGTGATGTTTGTGCTGAGTGAAGAGGTCCAACCGTCCAAGTCTGGTCAGCGAAGGCCTATATATGCTTTGGTTCTTTTCTCGAAAATTCCAAAAGCTTCACCGCGACTATCAGGCGTTGTTTGCTTTATTTTGGGCACCGCAACTTTCGCCCACTTTTGGTTTCAACTTTGAACAACCCTACAACGCTGATTAAATCGTAACCCTTAATAGACGTTTTAAATAGCATATTAATTCCTTCCCATTGTTATAAATAGGGATGTAAATAAATTAGTCTGTTTGACAACTCGCTCGATACTTGTTCGGTTTAACTCGATTTGAATTCGAGCTTGATACTGTAGAAACCTGCTCGACTAATAAATGATACATACCTGACTCATTCGAAAAAACTCGGTAGAAGCTTACAAGCTTAACTCGTTTAAAGCTCGACCGGTTCGTTTGCCCGACTCGTTAACTCGTTCATATATATATATATATATATATATATAAATTTATTACTAAAAATTAGTTATATAAATTTAAGTATGTATATTAGTAATTAAGTAATAAATATAATATAAATTACTTAATATTTATATTTATACTATAAATAAATGTCTAGAAGTTATTTTAAAATTCGGGCTTGAACTATGCTCAGATCATACATTAAAGAATTTAATAGCTGAGTTCGAGTTCAAGTTGAGCTCGGTTCGACTTGAATAACATTCTCAATGAACTCGAGCTCGATTTGCCCGAACTTTAAACGAGCCAAGTTTGAACACACATTTCATAGTTCGGCTCAAACTCGAATTCGGCTCGAATAAACATCTTCGTAAACGAGCCAGTCTTAAAATCTTAGAGCTTGACTCGATTACAGTCCTAACTATAAAACACTCAAATTTTCTTTTAATTTTGCACAAAAAGCTAGCTCCATTTACCGAAGCTCTCAAGTTTTTGCATGGAGGCATTGATGCAACAACTTAGTTGATCGTGGAGGCTTGCGGCCACCCCTAGGTAGTATGGAGTGGCCCGCTCGAGCCACCCTTTGGGTGGTTTGGGGTGGCTCGCGGCCACCCCATTGGGGGTTTGGGGTGGCTCAATTTTTTTTTTTTTAATTTTTATATTTAAAATTTTAAATT
>NC_081550.1:17911149-17947368 GCF_901000735.1 Corylus avellana | reverse complement strand
CAGCCTCGTCGATGGCTTTAACGTGCCTTTGACCGTGCCCCCCACGAGGGCAAAGGCAATTGCCCCGTAGTCGGCTATCGCGCCAACCTGCTCACCACGTGTTCCGACAGGTTGCAGGTCCGGTCACCGCCGGGTCACGGCCCCGTCGTGGCGTGCAAGAGTGGGTGCGAGGCGTTTGGTACGGACGAGCTGTGTTGTAGAAACCAATACAATAGTCCGCTGACTTGTAAGGCTTCGAGCTTCTCAGAGTTCTTCAAGCACGCTTGCCCTGCCACGTTTACGTATGCGCAAGATAGCCCCAACTCTCATGCACGAGTGCTCGTCACCACGTGAGCTGAAGATCGTCTTCTGCCACTAGAGACCAACATTTTCCATGTCTTCACAGTTTTTGTTTGAATCTAAGAAAATAAAATAAGCCAGTTTAATTGGGATAAAGTTTTCCTCGGTCGGAAAATCTTTTTTCTAGTTTATAAAAATAACATGTGAGACGTACGTGTATTTTTAATAAAATTTATTTAATTGTATCTCTATATTAAATTAGCATTTGATTTTTATATGTTTAAAAAATACATGTCATTTTTATAAATTTAATTGAAAAATATGTCTTCAACTGAGTTCGAAGAAAAACTGTGTCCGTTTAATTGGGTTCATTTTCCTAGTCATTTGGACACTTTGCTGTGTCTTAATTATGCTGTATTGGAGCATGAATGTATGTAACTATTTGGATTTGGGGGTTTGACGGTTTGTCCGTTTAATTGGGTTCATTTTCCTCGTCGTTTTGACACCTTGCTGTGTCTTAATTATGTTGTATTGAATGTATGTAACTATTTGGATTTGGGGGTTCGTTTCTTGCTTTGGTTCTTGTTCTTGTTCTTGGCTAAATTTCTCATGCACCACTCGCAGAATCATTGGTGGATGAAAATGTTTTAGAGCATTCCAATTAAACTCTTTAAAATTTTTTTAGAATTTAATTTTGAATATATATATTTTTTATTTAACTAGCCACTTTATAAAATTATCAAATATTAAACTCTCTAAATATTATTTTTATTAATAAATATAATTACCATATAATTATACGAGAGATTTATTAAAATATCATATCAACCATCAAAATAATATTAAAAAATAAATAATTTTTGTTTTTGAGTGTCTTTAATATTTGGAGATGAGTTAAAGTAAATATTAATAAATATTTTTTACTTTTGGTGTGATTAATATTTGAAGATGAGTTAAAACAAATATTAAATTTAATTTTAGATAAAAAATTTGACAAATGATATTTTTTATGAATTTTGTTAAAAAATTTATAGAAATTTTAAATATAAAGAGATTGATGGAGAATATCTTATGGGGAAAAGGAAGCCTTGATTGTGATGTTTGTGCTGAGTGAAGAGGTCCAACCGTCCAAGTCTGGTCAGCGAAGGCCTATATATGCTTTGGTTCTTTTCTCGAAAATTCCAAAAGCTTCACCGCGACTATCAGGCGTTGTTTGCTTTATTTTGGGCACCGCAACTTTCGCCCACTTTTGGTTTCAACTTTGAACAACCCTACAACGCTGATTAAATCGTAACCCTTAATAGACGTTTTAAATAGCATATTAATTCCTTCCCATTGTTATAAATAGGGATGTAAATAAATTAGTCTGTTTGACAACTCGCTCGATACTTGTTCGGTTTAACTCGATTTGAATTCGAGCTTGATACTGTAGAAACCTGCTCGACTAATAAATGATACATACCTGACTCATTCGAAAAAACTCGGTAGAAGCTTACAAGCTTAACTCGTTTAAAGCTCGACCG
Organism: Corylus avellana; assembly: GCF_901000735.1. Classification (NCBI taxonomy): domain Eukaryota; kingdom Viridiplantae; phylum Streptophyta; class Magnoliopsida; order Fagales; family Betulaceae; genus Corylus; species Corylus avellana. The sequence goes on along the minus strand of NC_081550.1, from coordinate 17,945,566 downwards.
GTTCGTTTGCCCGACTCGTTAACTCGTTCATATATATATATATATATATATATATAAATTTATTACTAAAAATTAGTTATATAAATTTAAGTATGTATATTAGTAATTAAGTAATAAATATAATATAAATTACTTAATATTTATATTTATACTATAAATAAATGTCTAGAAGTTATTTTAAAATTCGGGCTTGAACTATGCTCAGATCATACATTAAAGAATTTAATAGCTTAGTTCGAGTTCAAGTTGAGCTCGGTTCGACTTGAATAGCATTCTCAATGAACTCAAGCTCGAATTTGCCCGAACTTTAAACGAGTCAAGTTTGAACACACATTTCATAGTTCGGCTCAAACTCGAATTCGGCTCGAATAAACATCTTCGTAAACGAGCCAGTCTTAAAATCTTAAAGCTCGACTCGATTACAGCCCTAACTATAAAACACTCAAATTTTCTTTTAATTTTGCACAAAAAGCTAGCTCCATTTACCGAAGCTCTCAAGTTTTTGCATGGAGGCATTGATGCAACAACTTAGTTGATCGTGGAGGCTTGCGGCCACCCCTAGGTAGTATGGAGTGGCCCGCTCGAGCCACCCCTTGGGTGGTTTGGGGTGGCTCGCAGCCACCCCATTGGGGGTTTGGGGTGGCTTGCCACCTGGGGTGGCCGCAAACCACCCCAGGGGTGAGCCATAGGGGTTGGGGGGTGTGGCCAGGGGCGGCACCTCAATTTTTTTTCTTTTAATTTTTATATTTAAAATTTTAAATTAAATTAATAAAAAAATTAATATTTTAATGAGGTAAAATGGAGAATTTTGAGTGGTTCTAACTGCTGTTAAAAAATTTTAATGGTAAAAAATTTATTGTAGTTTCAATTGACCCAATAAGTTTATTTCCAAAAAAAAAAAAAACCACCTAAAAATTTTTAATTTTAAGGCGTTAATATAAGGACTTATAATATACTTTTCCTAAAGGCTTGAGAGAGGAGGCGTGAGAGAGAGAGAGACTTCCGGAGAAAATATCACCTTCTTCTCCTTATTTTTCTTATTTAAAATAAGAAAAACTTGTACAAGTTAAATTAGACCTCGTCTGTAATCTAACCTGTACGAAAAACTTTGCCACAAAAAGTGATTGTACCTTTAGTCCTTTAGTTGCTTTACTACTTGCTTTCATATTATCTCACCAAAATCAAAGTGATAAGGTTGAACATCAGTTTTTTAATTAATCAAATTATCTCATCAAAATAAAATTAAAAAAAAAAAAAAAAAATAGTGCTCTAAACACATCTTTCTCTCTCCTTCAGGCCTATAAAACCACAGGCAAACCCTTTACCTACTCTCACACTCCAAAGTCTCACAATAATGGCTTCCACTCTCTTCCTCGCCGCCACATTTCTTGTCCTGTGCACCCTCACCACAGCTACGCAGGCAGAGTTTATCCTTACCCTGGTCAACAACTGCCCCTTCACGGTTTGGCCGGCCATCCAGCCGAACTCCGGCCACGCCGTCCTCGAGCGCGGCGGCTTCGCGCTCAACTCCCTCACCCACCGCTCCTTCCCCGCTCCGACCCAACACTGGTCGGGCCGTGTCTGGGCTCGCACCGGGTGTAACTACGCCAACAACCGTTTCTCCTGCGTCACCGGCGACTGCGGCGGCCGGCTCGAGTGCGGCGGCCTAGGCGGCGCCACCCCCGCCACGCTGGTTCAGTACACCCTCCACCACGGCCCGAACGACCTCTCCTCCTACGGTGTCAGCCTCGTCGATGGCTTTAACGTGCCCTTGTCCGTGACCCCCCACGAGGGCAAGGGCCACTGCCCCGTAGTAGGCTGTCGCGCCAACCTCCTCGCCACGTGTCCCGACAGGTTGCAGGTCCGGTCACCGCCGGGTCACGGCCCCGTTGTGGCGTGCAAGAGTGGGTGCGAGGCGTTTGGTACGGACGAGCTTTGCTGTAGAAACCACTACAATAGTCCGCAGACTTGTAGGGCTTCGAGCTTCTCTGAGTTCTTCAAGCACGCTTGCCCTGCCACGTTTACATATGCGCACGATAGCCCAACTCTCATGCACCAGTGCTCGTCACCACGTGAGCTGAAGATCATCTTCTGCCACTAGAGCCCATCATTCTCCATGTCTTCACGGTCTTTGTTTGAATCTGGGGAAAAAAAAAAAATAAGTCGGTTTGATTGGGTTCATTTTCCTCGTCTTTTTTACACTTTGCTGTGTCTTATGTTGTATTGGAGCATGAATGTATGTAACATTTGGATTTTGGGGTTTGTTTAGCGTATGTTAATCGCTTGCTTTTACTTGTTTCCTTTTAATTTCTACGTTTTCTTTTTTGTTCTTGGCAAAATTTCTCATGCACCACCAGAAGAATTATATGGGGAGCGAATCTTTGGGGAATATCTTATGGGGAAAAGGACGCCTTGTTTGTGACGTTTGTGCACAGTGAAGAGGTCCAAACTTGGTTCTTTTTTCGAAAAATCCCAACTTTTAATGCTCCAAAAGCATCACTGCGACCATCACGTGTTGTTTGCTTTATTTTGGGCACCCCAACTTTCCCCCTACTTTTGGTTTCAACTTCGAACCACCCTTCAACAAGGATTTTGGGCACCCAAATTCTCCTTCTTTTGTTTTTTTAACGGCAATATGAAAATATATGGGTAAAGTCTACGGCACATCTTCAAACTATTTTATATTTCAAATTTTATTAAAATTAAAAAAAAAAATTATTATTATTTTTTTTAAATTTAAGGGTATTTTTGGTTTTTTATTTTTTTTTTATTAAAAGTTTTATAAGGTTAATTTCATTATTTTGTTAGCATGATGTATTATTTTAACAGTATGATGAGTAAATTGTTACAAATGATAATTAAGAGTAGAGTGGTAATAGCTTGAAGGAGTTGAGAGGGATTTATATATATATATATATATATATATATATATATAGGACTGATTCATGATTTGGGTCATTCTCCAAAGTGAGATCCGACATGTGAAGCCCGGGAGGAGTAAAGAGACGAGAAGTTGGGCCTGAATATCCCCCATATATATATATACTTCTGATTTTGAGAATTTCCTTCTACAAACAAGAATTTCTGGGAGGGATAGAGGCTAGAAAGAAATTTGTTTATTTAAAGACACTTGACCCGTACAACTTGTTGGAAAAAAAATTACGGAATAAATTAGGGAAAATTATGAAGGCAAGAATTTATTTTGTCCTCTTTTCTAAAATGTTAAAAGGGTTTTTACAAACAAATTGATAGGATAGAAAGAAGCCCTATAGTCACTCTAAAATTAGCATTTTCTAGAGTGAACTAAAACACCCCTTAAAATGATAATTGCATAAAAGAAATTTGTAGAAGACAATATTAAAGCTATTTTGCTGGCGTGTCTTTGTGTATAACCAAATGGTCATAATATTCATAATGATTTTGGAAATATTTAATGGTCCAAAAAAATTGTAATCACTAAATCCAACTTAATAGATATTTTAAATACCATATTAATTCCTTCCAATGGCTATAAACGCTCATATTTTCTTTTAACTTTGCACATAAAATGGTTAGCTTGTTCTACCAAGGCTCTCGGGTTTTTGTATGAGACATTGATGCATCAGCTTAGTTGATCGTGCAAAGTACTCCTCATAAAGCTCAAAGCCCATTGCATGTGCTCGTGACCCAAACAACTAGCTCTCTTCTTCATCACCCAATGTATTGTTAAGGTGTGGAAGATTCCTTATAAACTAGTTGACTTCTTTGTATCTAGTTAAAGTATGACAAAACTTTTCTTCTTAACACTTCAAAATTTTGGTTTTCACTCCAAATTTTATAGTTAACATAAAATATGTAAATCTTTCAAATTAAATGCACATAAAACTTTTGTAAATAACATATATTCCATAATGATTTGAAATACCCAAAACAAATGATTTTATTTATTTATTTTAAATAAATCTAACACAACTTCAACCCAAAGAAACGTCTCATTTCTTAAGATTTTCCACCCAAGCTTGCTAGAAGGGCTTTGACTCTAAAATGATTTGTCAAGCTGCAATTGGAACTCGTTAAAATTACTTATAAAATTCAGTTTTATTTAATAAAAAATAAACATGAGACTTAGCAACTATGAATTCTTTTATATTCCACCCACTTATGAGGTTTCACTTGTTATGTGTAGTATATTTTGTGAATGCCAAACCCATTGCAAAAAAAAAAAAAAAAACAAAACGCTTCAATACTAAAATGAGCCTTAACTAGTCAAGATTATTCTCGAAGGATTATGGATAAGCACATGTTCTATTAGAATAACCTAGAAACCACATTTTGATTTCATAATAATCATACAGTATTAACGTGGCAGTCTCAGCCGACTCCTAGATCAGTCCTTATTAATATATATACACACACTACCACATCAACATTGTAGAATAGTTGTAAGATAAAAATGTGGTATATAACATTTCTCTCTCTGTTAACACATAGAGTTAGTTGAACTAAAATAAATAATTTATTGGGGAAAATCCACTTTACCCCCTGAAGTTTCAGGAGTTTTTCAATTTGAACCCCAAAGTTTAAAAAGTGGCAATGTGTACCTCCCAATGTTTCAAAAATTTTCAATTTAAACCTTCCGTTACAATTTCCGTTAAATTGGACGGAAATTTTTTTTAAAAAAGCCTGAGGGTAATTATGTAATTTTAGAGATTTCCGTCAAATTTAACGGAAATTATTAACGGAAGGTTTAAATTGAAAATTTTTGAAACATTGAGGGGGTACATTGCCACTTTTTAAACTTTTGGGTTTAAATTGAAAAATCCCTAAAACTTCATGGGGGTAAAGTGAATTTTTCCCTAATTTATTTTCTTAATGTCTAAAGCTGATTGAATTGAACACACTTACGAAAAGTGAGTGAATTTGAGAATGACATTCTCGGAATAGAAACTATTGGTCATAGTCTTTTTCTACATTTGGTGGGAAATAAACATCGGAGAGGCCCGACCAATTAACTCGATAAGGTGAATCACATAAACAGCAAGAGGCCTTTCTCTAGATGGGCATGAGACTTTGAGTAGTTTTGTTACAACAGCAATGTCATCTTGCCTGTGAATGCACACTAGGACTCTAAGCTCCACATTGCTTCTATAATGCATAATATTCCTTTCCTTGTAACCTACATATTTTGTAGAATGATGGTACATGAACAGAGTGGCATGAAGATTGCGGTCACTAGGATGCTAACACATGACAACCCGAACACCTGGTCTGTTATGGCCAGCACTTAAAAAAAAAAAAAAATGTTGGAGAAAACCATCAGGGTGACCATATTCAAGAATACAAAGTATTCTATTTTTCCAAGGGGAGAAAAAAAAAATAGTCACCTGGATATCGTTGAGAACAGTATGGTAAAAAAGTTGGAGTACACCTTTGCAACTCAATAAGAGAGTGAGTGAGAGAATCATTTAACGGCATTTTGTAGCACAAGGGAGGAACCAAACAAGCCACCAATTTGGCCAAAAAAGTCAAAACAATGAGGATTCCATAGATTGTGATGAACCTATTATCGAATTTGATAAAACTCAAATTTGTCCTCATCGCACAAGTAGTCACGAAGAGTGGCATAAACAAATCTGAAATGAGGCAGTTGAACTTGTTGACAATGGTTGATCCTAGAGGCGGTCCATCTGGTATTGCCAAACAGAGAATAAGAGGTCCGAAGATTATAGACTGACCAAACACATTAGAAAGCAACGCGACGCCAAGGAGCATTAGCATGATGGCATGAATGTATGTGTCTTTGACATGCCTACCTTTTGGCATTTACCTGATTACCCAAAACATTTCCTATCGAATTACAAATACAATGACGATAAGATAGATGATGTTCGCTCCCAAATCTACAGAGACGAGCACACTACCTTGCCTTAGTTCTAATCAAGCCGGCACCGACAGTAACTGTTAGGCTTAAGACATCGCTTACGTACTAGTGCTGCAGATATGGCTAATCAACCCAATTCAGAATTCAGAATTTTAAGGAACTCAAGAAGGCAAACAAGGACCGGAGATTGAGTTATACATTGTTCTACTGTTATAAATGGTAGTATATATAGATAATGTTTCCTCCTTCAGTCACATTCTTCTTAGTTTCACTTGGCCTAACAAGTGAGGGTGAAAATGACAGCCATCTGTAGCTCAATCAGTGGCAACGTAGCCGGCACAGTCCCAAAACGAATGTAGCTCCACATGCCTTGTGAATTGACCATAGGGGGCAATTCAGTACATTCGTTTATGGTGATAACGCCGCTTACTGACGGAGCCTCTCCTGCCTTCATTATTCTGGTGTCTGCCTCTCTTGCCATTTTCACACAAAGAATTTGATGCAGAGAAAGAAATGAATGTACAATGAAAGAGCAAGCAAGTTGGGGTTTTTTTTTTTCTTTTTTTTTTTTTTTTTTTTTCTTTTTTTCTTACGTGAAATGTTGTCCTCTAATGCATGAACTCATTAGAAAAAATAAAATAGACCTTAAGGGGTGGCCCGCTACTCCAGTTGGGTTTAGGGGTGGCCGAAGCCACCCTCAGACCAAACACCTCTTAATTTTTTTTTAAAAAAAAAAATTAAAAAATTAAAAAATTAAGGGGTGGCCGGCCACCCCAATTGGGCCTAGGGACCAGACACCCCTTAATTTTTAATTTTTTTTATTAACTTGGGATGATTGCATTTTGGGAAAGAAAAAAAAAAAAATCAAAACGGTCGAATTGCAACAATTTGGAAGTTTGGGGGGTCAAGTGTCACTTTTTAAACATTGAAGGTCAAAGTGCAAATGAATGAATAGTTCAGGAGTAAAATGTATTTTTCCCAAAATAAAAAATTGATTTACGTTATTTCTTGGTTTACGTCGTCTGTGGTGAAAATAATCGCCCGCTTACCGCTTTTGAAAGCAGTTAGGAAAAACTGCTAACCGCATAGGCGGTTACAGTTAGCGGTTTTAGGTTTTTTCAAAACTTCTAACCGTTAACCGCATATATATATATAAACGATGTTGTATATTGTATGATATTATCGTATTACATTACCATAGAAACGACATCGTTCTGATTTTTTTTTTTAATTATAATTTTATAATTTTTTCTTTTAAAAAGCGGTGAATGGTTATTAGAGTTACTAATCGCTAACCGCCTATACAGTTAGCGAAGGTGGTTAGCGGATTTTATTAACCGTACGGTTAGCAATTTTAGCCAATAACCATTAACCATAACCGTCTTTTCACTCCTACTAAAATGTTACATCGTTTATTTAAATGACTTAGTATTTTAACGTCGTTTATCACAAACGACTTGAAGTTTGCGTCATGTCTTACCAACCGACGTAAATTCATTGACATCGTTTATTAATACATTAATAATATTAATGTCGTTTACTTGGTAAATGACATTAAATTTATTTTTAAATAAAAACAAAATGGGTATACTAATCAGCATACCCATTTTTTCACCTAATAAACACACATAATCAATACTGAGATACAAAAATACAAAAAAAAAACCCTCTCTCATTTAGCTCATCCACCGTAGGTAGAGAAAACCCTATACCTCCTTGTGAGGCTTTTTACCACCGTTTATGTGGATGTATGGGGAGGAGGTAAGGTTCTTCCTCTTTCCCTCCTCCCATTTCCTTCTCTTTTCTCTTTGTTTGGTGTTTATCTCATGGCTTTTTCGCTTCTTTTTCGTCCTCCTACACAATGTTTTTTCACCACCTTCCGCCGACCACCACTCCGCTGCCCAGGGTTGCTCGCCTCTTTCTCCATTTAGATCACTGCCACTCACCACTCACTGTCCTCCACTCTGCAACCTAGATATGCCTTGGTTCATAGATGGGTTTTCTTTAAAACTTGATCTAATTTCGTCAGGTTGACTCAGGTCTTCGAGCAGGGACGGAGCCAAGAAATGTTATGGGAGGGGGCCAACCAAAATTTTTTTTTTCGGTTCTTTAGAATTTTTTTATTAAAAAAAAATTATTTTGGTTGTTTTTTATGAACTAAAGACTATTGTAAGGGCCAAAAAAAGTGAGCATTTGAAAGTAAGGGCAAAAAAATAGACATTTGAAAGTAAGGATGAAAAATAAAAAAACTTAATGGGTATGACCCAAAAAAATTACGAATAAGGCCAAAAGTTTTTATTGGATATGGCCAAAAAATCTAAAAATAGGGCTTTTTTTTTTTTTTGGAGGGGGGCCAAATGACTAATTAAACTTAAAACATTACTTTAATTTTTATTTATTATTATTATTATTTTTTTTGTTTTTACTTATAATTTTTTTTTTCTTCCTTATTTGGGGGGGACCATGGCCCACCCTGGTCCCCCCCTCCCTCCGTCTCTGTCTTCGAGGGCCAGTACACCGTCATTAATGGCCTCCTATCTCCTCACCGCCTCCTTGCGCTCGACCATCTACTGTTCACATGCTGAAGTGTGAGACCTACACGCTCGAGCATGGATCTCACGCGTCGGAGCTTGTTCCCCACACCCTGGATAGCGGGCTTCTTTGGCCGCTCCTCTACCTTTTTCACTATCGACACTACTGTTTGTATGTTTTTTTGTTGTATTTTCGCTTGTTATTTTTGCTTTTTCGTTTTTTCCTTTGTTTCCATGTATTTCCTATTGTTTTGTTTGGATTTTGTGAGTTTTATTCTCCCTTTCTTCTTTAGGATTATTTTTGTAGAGGAGACTGGCACTATTGTTTCTTTAGCTCCAGATTTGGATCTTGATTGTGCCTCTTCTGTGCTAACTTCCTTCGAGGTGGTTGACGTTGTTCCGTGGCGCGATGCAGATGGGTTTGGACCTTTTGAGGTTCCTTCACCTGTAATTAGGGTATGTGAACCTTTTGAGGTTTGTGTCTCTTTTTGTGTTCATTTTGCTTTTAAAATTGCTTTGTGTTGTCTCTTAGAGATGACCAATTCATTTGTTTGGCCCATTTCTTATTGTGGTTTGTGTACTTGTATTAGATCAGGCCTTTAACCATCACATCTAAAAATCAATTAGTATTCACTGAGGGAAGCTAAAGCTTTTTATGGCATTCAAAATCGCATCCCGTAATGCATGTCCTAAGAACCATCCAAGTGAGCAGAGTAGCATTGTTGCACCTCAACAACTTGTCTTTTTTTTTTTCTTTTTTTTTTTTTAATTTTAATTTTTGGGTTTGTTATAGGAGAGCCCATTTTCGGTATTTTGATCACTTGTATCCCTTTCCCAATTTAATTACAAAAAAAAAAAAACACAAAAATATAGGTATTCAAATAATCAACACAAATATAATTTGCTCATTATTAATCATGTAACTACAGTAGAAATATATTGTTCTACATTTTCCACCAAAAAAATAAATGTCGTTACATTCACATAACAATGGTAATAACAATTCTATTGTGGGTTATATCATGAGAAATAAATTTTTTAAGAATTATTCTAAAACTACAGATAACAATGACAAAGTCTGCAAGGGAAACCCTAAACAGGGAAGGAAAATCCAGAACATCAGAAAAATGTTTATGCAATTGTTGCAACCTGAAACTCATATTCAAGCCATTTATGCCTACAAATTATTACATAGATAAAAGAAACATAAATTAACCAAAAAGAAAGAAGAAAAAACAAAGTCATAGACTAAAGCATGACTAAGGAAGTAATATCACATACTAACCCAACAAACAATAATACCATTAGAAAGACCATTTAACACAACATTTGAAGTTCATCGGCGAATCACGCCTCATGAAGCAGAAAAAAAAAAAAAAAAATTAATGCAAGTTCTCTTAAACGTTACTTTTAAAAGGTTATGTGCCAATTATAGCATATCTGCATTTTTATGATTAGCAATATTAAATAAGAAAATAACACAGGGAAAGCAAGAAGGAGAGCAAACACCTTGCCTATTATTGATCAGAAGGCTTGCAAAGATGCATTGGAGTGTAAGCAAAATGAGAAATATTTGGTTTTATTCTCACACACTTTTTTTTTTTTTTTTGTCCATCTCCACACAATATATATATATATATATATATATATATATATATATATATATAAATTTTACCCAAAAAAAAAAGGGAAAAAAATTCATAGTAATAGCCTCTACTCGTGTCCTAGCTCGTCTGAGAGGGGTTGCCGAATTTCTTCTTATCTCTTATTGTATTTATCTTATGTATTAATCTTTTTATTAATTTTAATTTTCTTTTTTCAATTTATAAGTTAAGTTATATAAGTTATATTAGAAATATATTCTATTATAAATTATAAACATGTATGAAAAAAATATTGTGACATTTCATATTTTTACATACATGTCAACTCAATTATTTTTTATATATCAAAATAGGCGATTCCATCGTTTATAGTTGAAAAGAGTAGTAACAAGAGGTTTTTCAAACCAGAATATTTCTTTATCCTTTTTATCTTTAAATATTTCTAACTTCGAATTTTCTTGATTTCCATCTAGATAAAAAGTTTCATAAATGGGTCTATTTTTATAGCGTTTCTTTAAAGTGGAGTTCATCTTTTGTTTTTTCCTTTCCACTCATTCGGATCTCTTCCGTTTCATCAATTTTGTCTGGATCCTCATTTTCTTTCGAAAAAAGAGAAGGAGAAGGATCTTCTTCAGTGGATTCCTCTTGTTCATGTTTAGTCCCCTTTGTTTCAGAAGTTTTTTCTATTTCTACATCTGTTTCTTCCTCACTTTCCCCGCGTCGCTAGATATGGATAAGGGGGCATCGAATAAATATGGTGAGCTACAACAATGGTTAAAGAACCTAACATTGCTAGGTTAATAGACAATTGAGCATGCCATGATGTTGTTAGGATATCATATAGGCCTTTATGGCCCTAGCCTATAAATAGACTTTTATGAACCTCTAAAATATCTTTTATACCATGACCAATTCCCCAGTTGGTCCTATACATGTGACCTGCTATCAGGAAAAGAATTGCAATTGGTGGCCGGCTGCCATCAACCATGGCAGAATCACGGAATCGTCGGACCACCCACGGAGCCCCTCACGGTGGAGCTGTTCTATTGAGATGTTGAGAACACATTGACGTTCATAGAAGTTCCGAGCAACACCGAGTTGAAAAGGGGTGTCCGCTTGATCGAGATAAAATCTGTTTTTCAATAGATCTTAATGTAATCGGACTAAACAAGCCCTTAATGTATAGCTGGTCTATCACTTTCGCTATCAAAAGTTTTGAAGTCACCAAATCCTAATTCGATGAGTATCGAAACCAACCAATGTAAGTCTGTTTGGGTGGGATGGGAATAGTCGGCGCGTTGGGACTTCAAGGTATTTTGGTCGACCCCACCGCCAAATCGTGGGTGGAGAAGCTCTAATTCACCGCCAGGACTTTAGAATAGAGGAGTGTTTGGCAAATCATTTATCAATTTCATGCATTAGATTTATTTTATTTTATTTTTCCACTATATAGAAAAATCACTACAAAATAAATTTTCTTTTCACTTAGATATTTTCATTTTTTTTTTCACTTTTTATTATTATTTAAATAGAAAAATCACTACAAAATGATTTTTTTTTATTCTTCAATATAAAAAATTTAAAATTTTATTCCATGTGAATTTTTTTCCACCACATTAAAATGATTTTCTTTTATTTAAAACGCAACAACACCGAGATTTTATTTGCTTTTCTTTTATTTTTTCTTGTAATTTTTCGTTATTTGTGTTTTTATTTCCTGGCCGCTTTTTCGTTTTTTTTGACAGAGTTCTTCCTCTCTTTATCGACTACTTATGGTCGGATTTGGTTTCTTTTTCCGACCACTGATAATCGTAATGATAACTTTGATGAGTTTTGTTTCATTTACGAAATCTTGCCATATATTAAAGATTTTATTGGCTGTTTCTTTTTCCGGGTCATTCATTTGACTCATTTTCGACTGTTCTTTAAAAGGTTATGTCGTCTTTATGTCGTCTTTGTTTTTTATTTTCTTGTAATTCCCTTTCTCCTTCCCTCGCTTTGAATAAAAAAAATATATATACTAGGTTAAAATGGTTTGCCAAACAAGTCTTAAGTGGTTTCCACAATCGGAATGGTAAAATCCGCAGTACAGCCAAGAAAGTACTAGAACCTTTTTTCGAGTGCCAAGCATCCCACTACATCCTCTCCTACGTGGCAAGCAGGTATAGGCTGGGACACCGACTGTAACAAAGCAGCCCCGTAGAAATCTTAAAGACTTCTCCCACGCATAGCCGAACCTTCTCTCTCTATCTATAAATACACGGCACGTCTCCACTATTCAATCTCTCTTTTTCTCTCTTTGCCTTGGCAATCGTTGAGCTAATCAGCTCCCCTCTTTCCTTCTCTCTCTCCTCGGCGCCTTCTATCTCTCATGGCTTCCCAGGCGAGTCTCCTCCTTCAAAAGCAGCTCAAAGGTATGGAAATTTCTGTTGGTCTTTTTCTATGTCTAGCGGAATTTGATGTAGGTTTTCTTTTTTGGAAGGGATGGATTGTGAGCCGGTTTCTGATTGATCTTGTTGTGTGGTGCAGATCTTTGCAAGAACCCGGTCGACGGGTTCTCTGCGGGTCTGGTCGATGAGACCAATATCTTTGAATGGAGCGTAACGATTATTGGACCGCCAGATACTCTTTAGTACGTGCTTTAAATTGTTCTTTGTAAGCATAAATCTTGTGCTTTTTGGATCACTAATTGGGTTTTCTTTGTTGAGTCTTTATGGGTGGGGGTGTGGATCAAGGGCTGGGATTGTGATTTTTGGGAAAGTTTGTGTATTTGAATAGCTATTGGGGTTTTGGAATTGATTGGATTAATTGGGTCTTTGGTGATTGCGGAGTCTTTCTGAATTGATGTGTTCTCTAAGGGTTATTCATTAATGGTTGAATTGAGATATTGTTTCAAATTAGTAATTCTTGGAAGAAGAAAAGTTAATAGAAGGAAACACAAGACGGCCTACTCTCAGCTTGTTGCTAGACTGTAACAGAAATTCTGTTTATTTTTGTTTCTGACAGTTTCTCAATGAAGGTTTGGGTTGGAGTTGTTCAAGTTTCATATTTTGAAAGGATATGTTACACATCGGTTCTTTAAAAAGATGAAGGAAGAGAATGAAGAAACTGATTATCATTCTTAGGAAAACCCAAAGAGCCAAGCTTTTAATTTGGTTGGTCATAAAGGCTGATACTTTGCCTATAGTCCAAAGAACCAGACTTCTAATTTGTTTGGTCGTAAAGACTGATACTTTGCCTATATTTGTTCTGTGGCTTTTAAGTCCAGGGATGTATCTACTGCTACTTGATTTTTTGTTGAGTTTTTTGCTTTTGATCAAAGCATGCACAGGTATTTAACATTGGTTGAAGGGTTAGTTCCTAGAATGTGGCTTTTGATATATCTACACTAATATTTTTTCTATTGAATAGAGCAAAGATACATGTTATAGTCATCTTGTTGATATTCAATCTAGGGTTTAAAGCAAAAAATGGTTTCATTATTATGATTATAACACATTACATGATTACAGTGAGGGGGGTTTTTTCAATGCCATTATGAGCTTTCCATCCAACTACCCAAACAGCCCTCCGACAGTGAAGTTTACCTCGGATATATGGCATCCTAACGGTTGGTTACTTTTGATATTTGTCTCCTATTAGTGGCATACTGCATGAAACTGATTTATTTGCTGCTAATTCAGTTTATCCCGATGGCCGTGTTTGTATATCAATTCTTCATCCTCCTGGGGACGACCCAAATGGTTATGAGCTTGCAAGTGAGCGCTGGACACCGGTCCATACGGTATGTCATTGAATTTCAAACTAGTATTTCTCTCTTGCTTCCATTGTATGAAGTTGGTGATTCTGAACTTGGAAGTCTTCACTTTCCAACTTTAGGGTTGGGAAAGATTGTGCGAAGTCAATATTCTGAAGTAAATGTTGAACAGTTCGTTAAATATATATCAAAACTGTAAGAGTTCATTTTGGGTTTTAGTGAAGATGTGAATATACTGGTCTGAATCCCCCCCTTTTTTTTTGTGGGGGAAGGGGGGAGAACACTTTACAAAGAGTAGCACTTATAGTGTGTCAATAAATTAATATAGGCATACAAAATTAATTATTACTCAGAACTAAATATTATTGAGTTAATTATTATATTGAGATTCAGTCAGTGGCTTGGCTGTATACATGTTATGGACTTGACAGGAAAGTGCAAGTGTTTTGGATTTACCTTGCAATTTGTGCATTATTATTAATAATGATAACAGTTGAAATCATAATCTTAAATAATGAGGCCATTCAGAATGTAGAGCTACATTGCAATGGAATGGACAGTGACCAAATCCTGTAACACCTTTGTTTAACTTCAGATGTTGTCAGCTACACAATTAAATTTCTCATTTGAAGTGGGGTTGAGCATCCGACTTGAAATCCAACCTCCATGATGCCACTGACCTAAAATCAACCAATGTTGTTGGTTGGTTTCTGACAGTCCAGCGGAGAGATTTGGTTTCTAACATTGAGAAATTGAAGGCTGTCAGGTTGGTTGTTGGTGGGTCCGACAAAACTGGCTTAACTGGTGTCTATTAAAATCCCAATAACAAAACGAATGACTTTTTCTTTCCCCTTCTTTCAACCAAGTTCGTTAGTTTTCCACTTCTCCTTTTCATCACTCATCAACATTGATCCTAGATCTCGTCATGCCCTTGTCATTCATCAGCCCCTTCTCTTGTTCGATGACTCAATACATATTCTCTTGGCCTATACTCATCAGATCTTGTCAACAAGTATTGGTTTTCATTTTTTTTCCTTTTACCTTTCCATTCTCTTATGCTGGTTGAGGACCCAATGGCCTTATTGCTTTGCTATATTGGGGAGGACTCCAAAATTCGTTTCTAGCATGATGTTTGTGTGGGGCTCAATCTCAAGACATCTTTTTCGAACTTATTTAGTATTTGCCCATTTTAAGGACGCTACTATTTCATACCATTTGGAGCTTTGTAGTGCCTCCCATCAATGGAATAATTCTCTCCGAGTGGCTCATGATTGGGAGATGGATCACTTTACCCCACTCTTCACTTTGTTGTATTCCATTAGAGTGAGACAGGCGGTGATGATTGACTTTGTTGGATTCCTTCCCGGAGTGAGTCGTTTGATGTTAGATCTTACTATAAGGTTTGTGTTCCCCATGATAATACTCCTTTCCCTTCTTGGAGAAGTATTTGGCAGAATAAGGCTCCTTTGAGAGTGGTTTTTTTGCTTGGTCGGCTGCCTTAGGGAAGATCCTTACCATGGACAACCTAAGGAAAGACATTACTGTGGTTGAGTGGTGTTGCGTGGAAGAAGAATGGAGAGTTAGTAGATCATCTTCTACTTCACTGTGAGATCGCAGGTGCTCTGGAGAATATTATCTTCAGCAGTGTAGGGTCTAGTTTGGCTTATCCCTAGAAAGGTGGAATATCTCTTTGTTTGTTGGAGAGTGCCAGGAGGTAGGTTTTAGCTTGATGTAGTTTGGAGGATGATTCCGCTTTGGCTAATGTAATGTTTATGAATGGAAAGAAATGATCGTAGCTTTGGAGACCATGAGAGGATCTTAGTGGAATTAAAGACTTTATTCTTTTAGACTCTTTCTCTGGGTTGCTGCCTCAGATTGTAGTATTTTGAACTTTCATGCTTTCTTAGATATTTTCTCCAGTACTAGTTAGGCTTCTCTCTTGTATACTCCTTGTGTGCTTAGGTTGTACCTTTGCGCTTTAATGAATTTGCAATTACTTATTAAAAAAAAAAGATTTATGTTGATGTTATTAGTTCCAGTGGGTGGCAAGTATGGGATTGTTTTTTGCAGTAGGTTTGGTCCTCCTGCCATGGGGGTATGGTTGTAGATTATCTGAGGCCATGGAGTGGTTTGTGGGTGGTAGTGGGTTCTGATTGGCGAGCTTGGGTGTGGTGGTTGCGGATTTTGGGCTTTTTCGTCCAGGAATGGCCGTGATTGGTGGTAGTGGGCAGGCTGGGGCAAACTTAATTGGGCTAAACTATCCAGCTCAAAAGGTGTAGAAAAACCAAAACATACCAAACAAGTAATAGATATATATAACACCCAAACAATAGATATATATGACACCCAAACAGTCAAACAAAAGCTGAAAACCAAAAATCGAGCTCAACTAACAGTCTAACCGCATTGCACCGACATTCGTTACTGGCCATCAATTGGTTTGGTTTAGTGCCTAGTTTCCAGTGACCTACCCATCGTGTTGATCATCAAAATCTAGTGAAGACTGACCATTGGATCAATGCCCACCCCCTATCCAAAGTGTATTCCTAGAATTGAGTTACAAAATATTTTGTGGCTTGGTCTTAAAGGTCTCTAGGCTTATGCTTTTGAGTCTCATGTTGAATGCCATAGAGCACATGTTCAAGGTTCAACTTTGCTTGTTTTATTGTGAGATTTTTTCATGGTAGACGTTTTTTGTTCTTTAGATTTTATGGTTTTTGAAAGAAAATCCTACACGGCACATTTTCTTATATTTTTCTGGCGTGTTGGATTTTTTTTTCTTCATAGAAGTTTTACATCAAGCCAACTGTAGACAGTTGAGAATTTTGGGATTTATTTTTCTTAATTGATTTTTCTTGAAACAAACACAGCCTTAAGTAAAGGATTCTCTCCTTGTTTTCGTGACATTTGGTTTCCCTTTCTGTCTATTATATTCCCTTGTTGTGTTAGTAATGGATGACTGATTAGAGGTTTAAAACCTCTAAATTTCCTGGAGTTTAATTCAGTCATGTGAAGGTGGAAACTGGCCCATAAAAAGAGGTGCCTAAAAGAAGATTGGAGAAAAGCCCAATGTGACACTTCAACTAAACAACTTTAGCCTGTTGGGTTTCTTTCAATTTTATAAGTTTTCTGTTATATGAACTCAAAAGATTATGAGACTTGAGGCTTAAACCCTTGGCTCAACGGAGGGTTGAAGCTCTGTACCAGTTTCAACCCTAGAACTCTATAGTTAACTGTGAATGATCTTTACCATAGCCTTGCATTAACAGGTATTAATATTGCTGTTGCAGGTTGAAAGTATAGTTTTGAGTATAATATCAATGCTTTCCGGTCCTAATGACGAATCCCCTGCAAACGTTGAAGCTGCAGTAAGTGATCATCGGCTACTGATTTTTCTCTTTATATTGATAACTTAAAAAACTTATAACTTGTAATATGTGAATGAGCAAATGATAAAAGTTATTGTAACGGCAAATTATGTTGAACGATTTTTTTTAAGTGATCGAGATATCATTAAAAACGTAAAAATGCCCCCTAGAACATAGAAAGTATACTCTTAAGCATGGTTCCAAATTGTTCAATTGTAATTTCTGGTTAGATAAATCTCTTTATTGTTTCAGTTCCATAATGTTGGCAGCCTTGTGATAGATTCCTTCCTTTAACCAGAAAAGCTGTTGAACCAAATGAAGAAAATGCTAAAGCTTGTCATACATTAGGAAGGGCGGATTAATGTAGTTGGTTACAAGCATCTACGGAGGGGACTAACTTCTCATGAGTTGATTTTACCCAACATTTGATAAATGTCATTTAGTGAATGAAGAAGGAAATAAATGGGTTGATCTCATGATTTTACCCTTTCAGATGGTGTGCTTCTGTAGGTGGTAGAACTCATCAAAGAGTGCTGTGCTCATTTAGAGGATCTTGGAAATAGATTTGACATTTTCTTCAATGACTTTGGTGGGTAAAATGTTGTATCTGACTGGGATCTGAGTGAGTTGAGTTTGTGCGAGGCAAGAGAGTATATATACAAAGGATGTACGGAAAAAGTACCTGCTTATGATAGATAATATTTAGTGAATGAAGGAGAAGGAAAGCCTCGACTGATTTCTTTAGTCATCTTGATGATGTAAGAGAACTTTTAAAAATTTTAGAGAAAAGCAAGTCCATGTAATCAGATGGTAGACCTATTAAAGAATGTTGTACAATTGCTCAAGATCCAGAAATGGTTTGCCCAAGTCGTGGGTTATGTTAATATCTGTGATGTTGATGTGTGTCAAAATGGTACTGTACTGATTGCAGGTAAACTAATTTTGTGAAAATAGTATTTACAAATGAGTAATGCTACATATCCCACCTCCATCCCATTGGGCTGCCACATGGTAGTGCCTATCAGCCTTTGAATCAACTGTTTTTAAAAAAATAAAAAATTAAAAAATTAAAGGGCTGATAAGCCTAATGAGATGAAAGTGTAGTATGTAGCATTACTCTTTACAAATCGAGGTATACAAGGTGTCCTCAACAATTGCATCTTGTGTTCTTGTAAGTTTAGGAAACCATGGTCTTTATGCATATTATTCTGTATACTTCATATTCCTATTTGAATATCATTATGTATACTTCATGTTCTTGTTGCTGTTCTTTTCATCTGCCCCTCATACCTGTTATTGGTAGAACATCATATTCTGAAACAGATAAAAGCCAAAGGATTTAATTGTATTGTCTGGTATCATATAAGTTAATAGAAGATCCATGTTTGCATCTCTTATTGCAGAAGGAATGGAGAGATAGGAGAGATGATTTCAAGAAAAAGGTCAGCCGATGTGTGAGAAAATCACAAGAAATGCTATGATCTGCCAGACCACCAATATGCTTCTTCGTGCTTGTGGGTGCCAGAGAGGTCTTAAAAGTTATTTTGTAGGGGGGAGGGGGCTGGTTTCTCCAGGCAATTTGTTGGTCCTTGTAGCATGCTGTTGAAGTTGTCACACCCATCTCTTCATTTAGTTGTTTTATTATTCTCAGCATGTTCAATTGTATGACTTGGAATTTTATGTATTCAAAATGCTTTTTTAGTGTTTGATGACAAGCGCTCTTGCTGGGTACTTTAATGTCATCTGTACTATTGAGTAGCTTGGGGTAAATCCTAGTAGGGTATAGAGACTTCGTTTCTATTCAAACCTGGGGTCTCCTCAACGTTGCAAGATGTGTAGACAACCTAAAACAAGCGACTCGGATTCCTCCCTAATATTTATTATATTTGTTGCCTTGAATGAAATGGCCCAATCATCTTGTTTCTTTCATTTCCCCTTTTGCGTTGACTCTTTTGACTCTTTGTTTTTAAATCTTAACATATATCTTAGAGAGATTAAAACGTCGATATTGATTATATATATAAAAATCAACTACTAGTTGTGCTTCGTGAGTTATATATACTTGGAATGCATATAGATTTCATAGGCTCAATGAGGAAGCCATTCCACCAAGTTTCTTTTTCTTACTATATTTGTTTAATTAGTTTATACTAATTGAAATGGCAACGGTAACTAGCAAGTAAATATGGAGCGACGACTTTATTAGCAATCAGCCGATGACATGCAATAACACATCATCATCGCGACGACTTTTACACAATTAGCAACAACTTTTTACAAACAAAATTCTTTGTGGGTCTGATTATTCATAATAAATATCGAAGTACTTCTTTAGTGTGTTCATCATCACAACTCATAGATTTATTTTTCGGTTCCACTCAGTCTCGTTTCGGTGGGTTCACGTGGCTTCCCATCCTCACCACAATCCCGTCAATGTCACGCACATAACCAACTTTCTGGCCCCATTCTTTCGTCTCCGGATCGCTCACCGGCACTGCACCGCTCTCCACCGCCCTCTGATCATCCAACCCACCAATATCAACGGTTACAATACAAATCAATCACCAAAGAGTTAAAAAAAAGAGTTTTCATGCAAATCATGCACGTACGTACCTTGTAGGCAGCATCAACATCCGCGTACGCAAAGCAAACCTCAATTGGCTGTCTCTTGTTGCCGGACTCAGGGATCTGGACCGCGCCGGTTAGGCCGTCGGTCTCGTGTTGGTGCACCGGAGTAAACGCTATCGTCGTCTGCCCGCTTTCCAGCTCCCCCCATCTGCCATCAACCAAAAGATCCAAAACCCATTAATACATTTTGAATCTCAATCTCTCATTGTATTTGTGTATATAGATATATATCACCGGTTTAGATATCATATATATGTATAATTTTCCTACAACCACTCCTACCTGTGGGATTCGTCCAAGCGACGAACATTGTGGCCGAAGGCTTTGGCATAGAAAGCCACCGATTTGGCGACGTCCTTCACGTACACAACCGTGTAGGCAAACGCTGGGCTGAGAGAAGACGCCATTGTTGTCCGAGTGCCTCGATGCGTGATCCTTTTATTCTGGTGTTTCTGATTGTTTTTTCCAACGGTGCGAGCAATTGTAGATGGTTAAAGTTACACGTGGACCTCATGCATGTTAACCACATCCATATGCCGTCCACCTGGCATCTATGGTTCACTCGGTCCAAATAGTTCATTTTCTTTCCCAATCAGCTTTTTTTCTTTTTTCCTTATAATAATAGTCTTTTCAGTTTTTATATATTTTTATTTTATTTCCTATATGCAACCATGCCCCCTCAAAACATACAAAAATTAATTTTATTTTATAGTCAAAATTATTTTGCACATTCTTAATTATTAAGGACAGAGTTTTCTTCTAAACTGGGTTGGAGGAACTTTATCTAACTCAGTCTATAAAAATGACGTGTCATTTGAACACGTGAGATACATATATTTTTTTAATAGTATGGGCAAAGTTAAAATAAAGAATATTAAAAACTCATGCGCATCTCACATATTATTTAAAAAAATGACACATGTTATTTTTATAGATTGGGTTGAAAGAAATTTCTCCGACCAAATTTAAAAGAAAACTCTGTCCTTCTATTAATACGTACATATTTAAATGAGTTTTTTGGGTTGAGAAAGTTTAAATGAGTCTTTTGATACTACCAATATCCCACTTGTCCCAAAAAAAAAAAAAAAACATCCAAAATATCTGATTTCAGACCAAACTTCTTGTGTAATGTTTTTATAAAATAATCCAAGTGCTAGCTAATAGGGTCAAGAAAGTCCTTATCACACATCATTTCTCATAATCAAATTGCGATTATACTTGAAAGGGTATGAGCCTGTTTGGGTGTGCGTTTAACATTCAAAAAGTCTGTTTGAAGAAAAAGTATACGTTTGGTAAAAAAATTGAAAAACACTTTTAAGGGTCTAAAAAGCAAAAAAATAGCCAAAACGCATTTTTGACAAAAGCTTAAAAATAAAGTTTTTGTCAACAAATTTTTTTTAACTTAAAAGCTCTATTTTTCGAATACAATCCTAAACATGCTTTAAGAGTCTGTTTGAGATTGTGTTTGAGGTGCCTAAAAGTGCTTTTAATACTCAAAAAGCATGTGAAAAAAGTACTCGTTTTGATAAAAAAAATTAAAAGCATTTTTAAGGGTTCAAAAAGAGTAAAAATAGCCAAAACGCACTTTTGGCTAAAGCTTAAGAATGAAACTTTTGTCTAAAATCTCTTTTTTAACTTAAAAGCTCTATTTATCAAATACAATTCCAGACAAACTCTAAATACAGACAATAATTTAACTGCATATGAACAATACGTACTCACAATGCATAAAAAGCAAAGCTTACGACAAAATAGAGTAGATTTTTATGCAGGTATTACTCTGTTTATCATTCATGACGTGCCAAAATGGCATATCATTCCTATTATATTAGGCAAAGAGATTTTATTATCTCCTTATCTTTTTATTATGTGTAGAGGTGTTCAGCTCTCTTCTTCAATAGGCTGAGAACAATGGTGGTCTAACATGGGTTTCTATTGCTAGGGAGGAATAATGTTAAATCATTTATTTTTTTGCTGTTTACAGTCTCCTCTTTTGAAAAGCAAATTCTCTTAAGTCAGACTGCAATGGCTGTTGGACATATGTTGAATGTCTACGAGAAAGTATCTGAAGACTACCGAGTTACCCACTTTTTGACCATCAAAAGCTTATTTGACAAAAAAAGAAAAAAAAGAAAAAAAAGGCAATTTTGACCATTATATATATATATATATATGAGGAATATTTTTTAGTAGACTAGATTTGTTTTTTTGGTAAACTTCACATTTGTAAAAATATTTTTAAATTTTAGGGGTACACCTTATTTTGAAAAAACACAAGAAGATATAAAGCTTACTTCTTAATTATTAAAAACAAAAAGGCGAGTAATTGGCGGCCACCCTCAATGGAAGAGAAGTGTGGCTATGCAGTCACTTAGATCTGGTTGAGATGGCCATCCTCAAGGGAGAAAAATGGTAGCTATGCGATCACCCTAATCTGGCTGAGGTGGCCATAAGACAACTGGACAACCTCTAGTCTATTGTGGTAGTTGCCCGACCACCTCAATAAAGACTATTGTGGTTGGACGACCATCCTCTCTTTTTTTAAGGGTAGTCCTAAGGACAGAACTAGAACTTTTAATTTGGAGAGACAAAATTTAAAAAACAAATATTTGGATAGGCAAAAATTAAATTTTAAGGGTTTATTTTATAAAAAAATACATATATATTTTTTTTAAAATTAATTTTTAAGGATCACCGAGCCCCCCAAGGCATAAGGCGGTTCCGCTCATGTGATCGCATTATTATTTTTTGTTTATAAATAATATGTTATCCCTTGTAACGGTAAGATATTTTGACAAAAGTTTTCTAAAAATATTCAGCGTATTAAAAGTATTTTTTTTTTTTTTGTAAGTTAAAAGTATTTTTGAGTTATTAATAAAGTTTTGGGAAAATTGGGCATCAGCTTCAGGATTCAGACATTTACCAAACACATAGCTGTCGCCTGTCGATATCGAAGTGTCACGTGCTGGGGCCCTCCGTTCCGTCCGCAGTTCGTTTCCCCTCTCATTTTCTTCCTCGCCACGGTGATTGAACTAAAGAATATGATTATGAAGAAGAATAAGACGAAGACTCTTAATTCAAAAGCTTCTGGTTAACTCCCACAACAAGAATCTACCGAACCAATTCGTCGAAAACGCAAGAACCAAAAAAGCCTTTTAGCTTTCTTTCTCAGACTTTTCAGATTTTACCGGAAGATTTCCAGGTCTGTGATTTTATTTTAATTTTTTTTTCAATTCTAATTTCTGTTTTATCCGTACGATTTTGAGGAACATGATCCGTTCTTTTTTTGGTTGAATTATGCTTAGTAATTGTTCACGGTATAGTTGTTAAACCATGAATGTTGTATAAAATTCTATATCGCAAATTAGCATCGCGATTTGGTGAATCGAACTTGACTGATAAGTCTGATATTACAAAAAATAAAGAAAGATTGTGAATCTTTCTTTTTCTTTTATCGCGATGTTGTGTGGATAAATTTCGAGCACTTCGATCAAATGCCTGTAATCTTTGTGACGTGATTGTAATTTTTACTCCCTATTTAGTTCTTTTTTTTTTTTTTTTAACTGTGTGATGATTTAATTAATTAATTTTTTTTTTAAATTTATATTACCAAAAAGTATAGGAATATGTTCAGGTACTACTGCTTTTGCATTTCTGAAGTATTTCATAGGAGTAATATATTGGAGCGAAAATAAAACGATTTTTGCTCTTTCAAAACAAGAAAATTCCTCCTAAGATGTTTTCTGAAAAATTAGGAAATCGATGACAGCTTTTTACCCTAATTACCCTAATTTTTGTTGCTAAGTTGAAATCCAATGAGGATTCTACTGAGGGGATAATTGATTTTTACTTATGTATCGAGTTCTTTGGTATTATCTGCGAACTTAAGATGTGTTTTAGAAGATTGCCTGCTACAATAACCGACCAAATCATTAGATTCGAAGATTTTATTCAGTGGTGTTTCTCATGTATGCTCCTCATTTTCCAGTTTATTGGTAAATCACACATGCACCTGATGGGAGTTGAACCCATGACCTCACCCTCCACCTTGCTACAAAGGGTGGAAGTACCATTTGAGTTAAAGCTCATTGGCATCTTATTTAGATGCTAATAAGGTAGTGGTTTCATATTAGATGGAAGCGTGATTTTTGAGGGCTTTGAAGATGATATTTACTGTCACTACTCTTACTACAAGATATTGCCAACTCTGTTTATTTGTTCTTTCTCACAAAGAATAAAAATTAGCAAGCCTATTCCTTAGCTTCTGGCTTTTAAGGGAAACAATATAAATAAAGATTCTCTTTGAATGTCAGTGTTGTACTTTCATTACCAGCCGGTGCTTTTCTATGCATGGTATTATTTTTTGTCCTTTTAGAATGTTCTTTCTTTTAATTTGTTAAGGGAAGGATTCTTTTTTTAATTTTTATTTTCAGCTTTAGTTATATTATATTGCAAATATAATATTTATAGTTTGCAAACATGTATTAGGGATAGACAATAGATGGTAAGCAATCTTTTTGAAAAGGAAACTCACTTTCTGTAATATCTTTGATATTGAATGGATGCATCTTCCTTACTTGAAGATGGTTGACGGCCTATTTATATGTAAACAATTATTTCATTATGCATTTCCTTATTTGTCAATGCTTCATGCTGGTTGATATTCATACGTGCTTCACTAATTAAGATTAACGGCTGGGGAGTTACCATCCGGAGATGTGCTTTGCTTAAGTAACTCTTTTTTATGCATCCAGGGGTTCCAGCTGCTTAAGTAAATTTATGGGTTAACCATTCTTGTCCTTCTGAGTACTCTATAGAGTACTAGTGGACTGCAAACGGGAGCTCTTATCAAATCTTCTCAATGGGCGACTCATTACAAAGTTCTAAGTTAAGCAGAAGCTCTGAAGCGACCAGTGTCTCAATTGCAAAAAAGGCGTCTAAAAGAAGTTTAATTGCTTCTCGCTCTAGAGCTGCTTTACATAATCCTTTGAGGCACATAGCTTCAGTAAGCCATGGTATATTTGTAAACGGTGCAGTTGGTAACTCAGCATTGTTTTTACTCAAACTTGTTGCATTAGAGACAGTACGGAGGTTTTCAATGGCCAAATGTCCATTTGCATGGCGTGGTCTTCAGACGCTGCAACTTCTTTGCTATCCACCATTTAAGTGGATTCAGAGATGGGCTCCCTTCAAGAGTTTGGTGGAAGGCATGCAGGTTTGCTTTTACAAATTTATGAAGGTTTAATCATATGGGTCACCCTTTATATAGACATATAGAAATATGAGAGCATAAATATCATATATATCATAGTGTGTTTAACAAATCAAAGCAACCTTTCTTTGGATCACAAATTTTGGGTTTTTTGCTTTTACATGAATTGCACAAGCAGTTTATGCCTTATGTACAACTGATGTGTGGCATAAATTTGCACATGGTATTTATTGTATCTTTTCATTTTGTTTTTAACTTGTTTCAAATTATTGTAAATTAATCATTTTCTTGTTAGTCAAGTTTTATATATACATGTGCATCAATATATTTCTTTGCTCTACATTTTTCTAGGTACTGTCATTTAAAAATTGGTGTAATTTTTGGCCGCCAATGAGCTCTGGCTTAAATACATTTCCTCCCCAATTAAACGTGGTGTAGGGTAGAGGGTTTGTGTTCAAGATCCATTGGTTGTGTGTATCACCGATTAAAAAAATAAATAAATACAGGTTAGTTTGATTTTTTTGTTAATTTAAATAGCAGCTCAAAACGTAAGCCTTGCATATGGAAATCTCAATTATATGCTTCATCCTTTTGTTTTTTTTTTTGTTTTTGTTTTGTTTTGTTTTTTTTTTTTTTGTGTAAGGTAATTTAATATTCTGACTATAGTGTAGACTATAAAGTAAAATAAAAAGGTGCAGTACAATTGCGTACTGTTAAAACAATATATATTGGAACTCATTCCTATTGATAATGCAAAATGCTCAATCAACTCATTTCAATTCATTCAAAACGTGTAAGTCTTGCATATATGGAAAGATTTTATTTGGATAGTTCATATAAAATTTTATAACTGATACTGTGGTCCTCATGGTCGGCAGTAGCACTTTTTAAAACAATTATGATTTTGCATAATTCATGGATGTAAAATCAATTGTGCCGGTAAGTGTAATGTCCTGCCCAAAATGCAAGGTCGTCCTTGCATTTTGGGTGGGACGTTACAATAAGTTTGTTCTCTTCTCTTTGGAGTAGTTGAAACCATTATAGTTGCTTTTTTATTGCAAGACCTATAAATATAGGAATACATCTTCTGTTATTATACATATGACCTGCATTATCATATTCCTGTGGTTGAGGTAGTCAGGGGCAATTATCTGTTATCTCCTTTATGAATGTTAAATTTCTTTCTATTTCTTCTTTTCCAAGCTCTTTAAATTGGCTGTTCTTATGGTTGTTTAGTATTTAAAATATTTCCATGCTTATAGATGCTGTCAAGGCCTATTCTAGTCCTTTCAATTGCATCAGCTTTGTCTGATGAAGCAGTGTGTACAAGTGGAACCTCAGATGATACCAGTGATTCTCATACATATTCAGAACCATCTTCAGAACCATCTTCAGAGCAATCCTCTGTACAGTCTAATATGGATACAAGGTATATAATTGAGCAGGATGATGCTTGCAAGATTGATATTTTATTTGTTATTTGACACCTTCTATATATCTTTGGAGAAAGGCAAAAGATGAATGTTGATAGTATACAATTAGATTTAGTTCAGTTGCTGTAAAACTTTAAAGATTCTAAGTATCAGGTTAATTTGATTGACTGGAATTGCAGAATTCTAATGATGCTTCTAAGGTAAGCTAGAGTGACAAGACACTTTATAAATTACTGTTAAGGGAAATTGTCCTACAAGGGGCTAAGTTTTTAGTTTCGACAATTAAAGGCAACCGTCTAATTTTCAGTCAATTTCTTAAGGGAGAATCTGTCAGCTCTCATTATACACATGTCAAACCAATTAAAGCATGACACGTGGAACTGTAAATAACGTAAGTCTCATCAGCCCTGGATAAGTGCTATATGTCAGCCCACCCATGGCTGGACTGCTCAGCCATGCAATCTCCAGCCAGGGTTGTTGGGTCCTCTCCAAGCTACTGTCGTGGTTGAGGTGGTTGGGCATGACCTAGCCATGATTGCGTTGATGTGGAGCTAATGAGATGCTGACATGGGGCTGATGAGACACTGATGGGGCTTAAGTTGCTTACATATCCATTTGTCATGTTTTAATTGGTTTGAAGTAGGTATTAACAGCTGGCAGATTCTCAGTTAAGAAATTGACAGAAAGTTACACAGTTGTCCTTATTTATCACAAAGGCGAAAACTTAGGATGGGGCTTAAGTTGCTTACATTATCCATGTGTCATGTTTTAATTGGTTTGAAGTAGGTATTAACAGCTGGCAGATTCTCCGTTAAGATATTGACAGAAAAGTACACGGTTGTCCTTATTTATCATAAAGGTGAAAACTTAGGCCTTTAATTATCAAAATTAGAAACTCAACCCCATATTTGTCATAGGGGTAAAACTCATTCCCTTATGGTACAATTTCCCTATTGTTAATTATGAAGTTTTCTTTTTCATACGGAGAATGGTTTAGTCAATTGTCAAATCTAGACTTTCGATTTATATCTAAATAAATATTCGTTGTCTTCAACTGATTGTGTTCAGACCATGAGACAAGTTTTTATATAGATTTCAATATTTGAAGTCATTTTTATTTTTTTTCTTGTGATATTGCGTAAGTGATTAATTGGTTTGAAAATATTAGTGACTGGAAACTTTGCATGAACGTTTGTGTTGTAGCAGTTTTCTTCAGAGTCATTTGTCTTACTCCTTTTGTCAGGTATTTCAGGGTGTCGTGATAGTTATTTACGCTTTTTATGTGATACCCAGGACTACTGACGGATCGCCTCAAAGTCTGGCATCTGAAATGTGGATGATACAACTGCATAAAGAACTGAAAAACCAAGGGATTTGTTTGCCAGAAAGGTAATTGGATGAGTTTTAGGTATAAAGAATCGTCAAGTGATGCACTTAATACATTTTGGCTTTTAAATAAACACGAAGCAAAAGTATACGATTAGTATATATATATATTTTTTCTCTAAGCGTGTTACTTTATATTTGTTGCAATCTCTTATCACACTCTTATTCTTGATATTATATAAGACTAAAATATTGTTTACAATTTTTGACATCTTGCTTATCAGTGTGGTTTTTCTATTTTGTATTGCTTTCACCTGATCTCTATGATCTTGTTGAATAGCTGAGATGCTTTAATACGACCAGTATACAAGTTAACTCAATAAATGGTCTTTTCTAGGTGTGGTTTTCTTCCATACTTAATCCCCCTACAACCAGAGTATTTTCCTGTTGGCATCATTTTGGAAATTTTAAATCCCTAATTCCCACTTATCCGTACTTCCATTACAGGAATTACTAAATTCTCATAAACTTGATAGTCTATCCACATCCCACCATCTTGCTTTTAATTATTAAAGATAATTCAATGGAGAATTAATTGTTGAGATGAGCTTATAATGCTATTTTCATTCCCTTAACATGGTAGTTTTACTCAAAAAGTCTCCTGGTGGTGCGACATAATCTTTTAGTACTGATCTGGAAAAATAGCTTCTTGTTTTTTTTACACTTAGCGTATTTATATATGAATACCTTGGCTTCTCTTGTTGCAGCGGACCATGACATACTAGTGTTTATGCAGAATTAATGAAGATGAGCTCCATAGATTTTACACTGCCACTAATGGTGACTTTACGTGCTTGCTCTCATCAATTAAGAAGACAATCCGCTGGAGGGAGACTTACAGGATTCTTTCAGCACAAGAACTTGAAATGTGGTCAGATATGGTTTTCTGGCATGGATTTGATGTGAAGCACCAACCATGCCTCATAGTACGACTTGGACTTGCCTGTGTCACCTTGCCATCTCATGAGAAGCCTCGGTTTGCTCAAGCAATCAGTATGTTTCTTTTCCCTGTCTGGTAAATTTCTGGGATACCATATACCCCTATGGTTGCTACCATAGGGGTATAACCATATACCGCTATGGTTGCACTCGTCTGTTGTTTTCTCTGTTATCCTATTTTCCCATCAGTATTGCATGCGGTATTGTAACTCACTCAATGGTTGCAACTACAGTATCTCAGGTAGAGCATGGAGTCCTGCATTTAGTTCACGGAGAAAATTCACAAATTATAGTTCTGGTGGATTGTGAAGGGTTATCTCCTCTGAAAGTTCCAATGCAAATGTTGAGATCCTGTTCTTCCCTTTTGCAAGATCATTTCCCAAACCGTCTTGGCTGTTTGTTTGTCATACGTCTTCCTCCGGTTGTTCGTGTTATTGCTCAAACTTTTATTCAAGTAAGCTTGTATCCTTGATTGGTGTTATGTTTGATATTCTTGCTTTATTTATGGATCTGATGGCAGTAATGATGCTCTCTTTAATACAAGAACTTGAATCTATGGATCTTTCAGGTTCTGAAGCCCGTCACTCGAAAAAAGTTGAAAGTTGAAGGAGAGATGTACAAGAAGGTTCTTTCTGAGTACCTTCAGACACTACCATCTTATATTGGTGGTAAATGCACGTGCACAAAATGTTCAACCACAAATAGGATGAACATGATTGATCCTATTGCAGTAATGACCGACGGTGCGGATCCATATGCACGCCATCTAGTGGATGAGATTGATATTAACCTGAATGGGAACTGTGACCAGGTATTGAGAACTGCCATAATAAGCATCCTGATGTTGTGGGTTTTCATAGCCGTTGTTGCTGGACTATTTGATCCTGAAAGCCGTCCTTTTTTGCGTCCTTGAAATAAGCCTAGCAGTGGATATTGTCTCTAATCATCATCTCTAAGTTTTTAGCAATTAGCTATATCTGCTTTTTTAGTTGTCAAATTTTGTAATAATCGATGTTGTGTGAGTTAAGCATTATTATTCCTCTAATATATGTATATGTACGTGTAGTAACTTTATAGATGGGATAAAATATGATTAGGTGTACCCCATTAATACACCTATTTTCATGTACACTGGTGATTTATTTGTCAATCAAAACCATTCAAACAAATCTATAAACAATATAGTCAGCTGTAAAGAAACAAGCCTACTCGCGAGGATGTTCGGGCTCGGCTTGGTTAAGCTTGGCTTGAGCTTCGTTTGGTTATTAAATGGGTTGTTTGTGAAAATAAAATTATGTTCGCTTATAGGTTATATGAATGTAATGCAAGTATCATAGGTTTGTTTGTATTGTATGCAATATTCGTAGCTAATTTGTATGCAATATTGTCTCTTAGAGGTAATTCAATCGGCTGGAATTACGCCTAATGAAGTAGAGGTCACTAGTTCGAATTTTCCTTCCCCCTCTTGTGCGGACATGTCCAAAAAAAAAAAATTGTATGCAATATTCGTTGACGGCCTATCTGCCTTCTCACATGAGCTATCAGTAGTCTCATTGCATCTATATCCAAATCTAGAATATGTATTCGATAAACTAATTGAATTAGGGGTTATGCATTGGGAAATGTTGTGTACTGACTTGCCTTTCGTGGGCATTTGGTTTCTTTGAGACATACTATACATCCTCGCTTGGTTCTTTTTTCATCCTCCTCGTTTTCAAAATTATTATTGGATTTGTAGATCTTATGTGGGTTTCACACATAAGCTCACAGATTCAATGATGATTTTGAAAATTGAGAGAATGGAAGAAAGACCAGATGACGCCGGATAGAACTAAGATTGTTCTGACAGTATATAATAGCAACATAAACTAATAATTGAATATTGAAAAGGGAAATCAGGAAGAGAAAAAATAACAAATAGGGAAGTGAAAGACCCCAATTGCCCCCAAAATACGTAAACAGAAAAATAGCTTTGAAAGACTTAAATTTAATTGATAGCTGAAACTGAATTAAAAAATAACAAAGGCTAGTTGCATTTATATAGGTTAAGGCACCTCCTAATTTAACAAGGAAAATGAAAACCAAACCTAATTGAAAAATGAAGACCTAATCCTAATAGAACAGGTAAAACATAATCCTACTAAAAAATGGAAAACCTAATCCTTATTAAAAAGGAAAATTAAAACATACATTAATAATTAAAATAACAGTTTTGTCTATTTTCTTCTTCATCAGATATAGTAAGACTTTTAAGGAATTCTAAACCTCCTATGAGCAATTAAAGGTGCTTTTAACTCTTACAAACACAGTTTAAATAATTTACATGATTGATTCAATTACATAGTAATATAGTATTAACACTCCGTGTTGACACTAAGAGTCCTACCCACACAACAGTAATAAAATACTAATGAACCGAATAATCAAACAGATAATACTTCTTAACATATCCACTACTTAACAATGACTACAAGTAACAACGTCCTAACCCAATGCATTTTTTTCTTTAGATGTGTTGGATGTTATTCTCTTTAGACATTTTTTTGTCTTATCTTCCTGGATTAGGAGTCTAGGAGTATTGATTGGGTTTCCGTATAGCAGCTCTCATTTTCCGGTCTAGGTTTATCTGCCATAATAAATATGAGCAAAAAAACACTTATTCAATTCAAAATCCCTTCTGAAAGAACATTTGTGGAATCCAACAAAAGGGAGTCAAGTCAACAGACTCAACACCACCATGTGCATCCGTGCTCTAAAAAGTAAATACACCCGAGAAATTATTAAATTCCACTCGTTTCCGTCGACCAAACGCTCATCATTCACTCCCCCGGCCTCCCAACCAACTCTTCTCCCTCCTACATAAAACTAAAACTACCCTCCCTTTCATTTGTACCACCTCCTTAATTTCCTCTTCTGATCTGAGAATGGCATTCACCGACCTCCTTATCCTCTTCTTCGCTCTTCTCTTTCTCCGCTTCTGGTGGCGTTACTGGTCCGTCACCGGCGGTGGTCCCAAAAATCTGCCGCCGGGGCCGCCCGGCTGGCCTATTGTGGGTAATCTCGGCCAAGTCATTCTCCAACGCCGTCATTTCGTCTTCACAGTACGCGATCATCTACGTGCAAAATACGGCCCAATCTTCACAATGCAAATGGGCCAACGCACGCTCGTCATAGTCACCAGCTCCGACCTCATCCACGAGGCCCTGGTGCAGAGAGGCCCGGCGTTCGCCAGCCGGCCGGAGGACTCGCCGATCCGGCTCTTGTTTAGCGTCGGGAAATGTGCGATTAACTCCGCCGAGTACGGGCCGCTCTGGAGGACTCTCCGCCGTAACTTCGTGACGGAGCTGATAAACCCTGCGAGAGTAAAGCAGTGCAGTTGGGTACGGAAATGGGCGCTCGAAAATCACATGAAGAGGCTCCGGAGAGAGGCCTCGGAGAAAGGGTTCGTCGAGGTGATGAGCAACTGTAGGCTAACCATATGCAGCGTCCTCATCTGCCTTTGCTTCGGCGCAAAGATCTCCGAAGATGAGATCAAGAAGATCGAGAGCGTGCTAAAGGAGGTGATGTTGATCACATTACCCAAGCTCCCGGATTTCTTTCCAGTCCTCACTCCCTTGTTCCGTAAGCAACTCAGACAAGCCAAGGCGCTAAGAAACAAACAGTTGGAGTGCTTGATTCCGCTCGTGAGAAATAGAAAGGCTTTCGTGGAGAGCGGTGGGAATGGCGGTCCGGAGATGGCGAGCCCCGTCGGCGCCGCCTATATAGACTCGCTTTTCGGGTTGGATGCGCCGGGTCGGGGCAAGTTGGGAGAAGAAGAGCTCGTGACGCTTTGCTCGGAGGCGATCAACGCCGGGACGGACACGAGCGCTACTACTTTGGAGTGGGCTTTGCTTCACTTGGTGCTGGATCAAGAGATTCAAGAAAAGCTGTACAAGGAAATCGTTGAGCACGTGGGAAAAGATGGGCTCGTCACTGAGAGCGACGTGGAGAAAATGAGCTACCTCGGTGCGGTGGTCAAAGAGACTTTCCGGCGACACCCACCGGGCCATTTCCTCCTCTCTCACGCAGTCACGGAGGAGACGAAGCTCGGAGGGTACACCATTCCGGAAAACGCGAGCGTAGAGTTCTACACGGCATGGGTGGCGGAGGACCCGGCTCTTTGGGATGACCCGGGTAAGTTCCGACCCGAGAGGTTCTTGGTGGGTGATGGGGTCGACGTGGACGTGACGGGGACGAGGGCGATGAGGATGCTGCCGTTCGGGGCCGGCCGGCGGATTTGTCCGGCACTGACGCTGGGGACTCTGCACGTGCTCCTGTCGCTGGCGAGGATGGTGCATGCTTTCAAGTGGTTGCCGGTTCCCGGAGCCCCACCCAGCCCGGCTGAGACTTTTGCTTTCACTGTTGTGATGAAGGACCCTCTCAAGGCTGTGATCTTGCCAAGGGTGTGAATTGGGTAATGCCCTCGGGACTTGTGAGAGCTAATTTTGGTCTATTGGGATTTGAGATGCCTTTAATAAATCTTAATTAACTAGTTTCCTTATATATATATATTATGAGTGGTAGAATGAAGGTTGAATTAATCCTTATTTTGAAACCCTAAAGTGCATTCTAATTAGTGTTTTTGTGAGGAGAATGTATGTTTGTTAAAATTTCTGTCGTCTAATTTTTTGTTTTCCATCCGTATAATGAATGGACGAATCCAGCATTGAATTTCTGAGTCGACAAATCTAATGGGTCAAAATATGGTTAAAAGATAGTTCTATAACATGTCTTTTCGTTATATTCGCACAATCAGTATATATTCTTATCATGTGTCGTTTCAAAAATATGTGAGGTATTGGTTGGTTTAATTGTCATTGGATTAGGTGCCACACAACAGGATCATGGGAAAAGTACTTGTGTTTGCAAAACATATATATGAGATAAAACATTCTCGGCTGATGTAACATGCGTAATATAGTTAACATTAATGAAAAGTATATGCACAAACACCCAACAATTGAAGAATGTTGCTTGAGATTTTACAAGTTTTCTTATAAATTGCCATATCATTCATAAAATGATTAAACAAAAAATATTGCGAATTTAATTAGTTACTGACTGATTTATAATTATTTTACTAATTGTGAATTGGTAATTTGTAATAAACATTGTGGTATTCTAAACATTTTTTTAAATAGAACAAAACTCTCTTTATTTCAAGTGAAATAAAGAAGAAAAAAAAAAGTATTATTATATCCTTATTTATTGGTTAGCACATAAATGTTTCATAGGGGAGTTGGTAGGTCCATACGTATATATTTTAAGGGCCATTAATGCCCGAACCATTGCTGGTTGCTTTTATTTAAGTTCCTTACCAATCCGACCCGACAAAGATTAGTAGGTCAAATCGCAGCTAATGGGCTAGGGGCATGATGAATAGTAGGATACTAATTTGTCAGTCAAATTCATTTACTACCCATGCAGACTAAACTTAACTGGCCCATTAATTACACAAAATAATAGGATTTTGATTGATTTTTCTTTTTTTTTTTTTTAGTAATAGTAAAAAGTGATTGGTTTGAACGTTGAATTATATGATATGAAGGTTTGACTTTTGTTAGAGAAATTTTTTAAAAAAAAATTGATATTTTTTTGGGGGGGAAGTGAAAAATAATGGTAAAGGATGTTAAAAATGTTTGTCAAGTGATTTTGAGATT